>NC_074678.1:9450183-9682683 GCF_029448725.1 Salvelinus fontinalis
AGACCTGAGTTCTGACCGTTAACCTAAAAACAAACAAATATAATGATATTCCAAAAAAGGTCCGGAAATAAGGATGACAAATATAAATTCTATTTGGACACAGTTCTATTAGAACACACCAAAAACTACACATATCTAGGACTAAATATCAGCAACACAGGTAGCTTTCACATGGCTGTAAATGAGCTGAGAGACAAAGCAAGAAGAGCATTTTATGCCATTAAAAGGAACATCAAAATCGAAATTCCAATTAGAATCTGGCTCAAAATTTTTCAATCAGTTATAGAACCAATTGGTCTATATGGCAGTGAAGTATGGGGTCCACTCTCTAAAAATGAATTTACCAAAAATGGGACAAACATCCAATCGAAATACTGCATGCAGTTTTGCAAGACTGTATTGCAAGTACAAAGAAAAACTCAAAATAACACATGTAGAGCAGAATTGGGCCAATACCCCCTCATTCGAATAGAAAAAAGAGCCATCAAATGTTACAACCATCTAAAAACAAGTGACCCTAAAACATTCCATCACACAGCTCTACAATGTCAAGAGATGAAACAAGAGAAGAGTCCCCTCAGCCAGCTGGTTCTGAGGCTCAGTTCACCAACCCAAACCAACCCCATAGAGCCTCGCGACAGCCCTCAGAAAATCTGGCCCAACCAAATCATCACAAAACAAAAAGAAAAATATATCACCTATTGGAAAGACACCACAAAAAAATCTAAGTAAACTTCAATGCTATTTGTCTCTAAACAGACAGTACATGGTGGCAGACTATCTGACCACTGTGACTGATAGAAAACTGAGGAAAACATTGACTAGGTACAGACTCAGTGAGCACAGTCTGGCTATAGAGACCGGTCGTCACAGACAAACCTGGCTGCACAGAGAGGACAGTCTGGCTATAGAGACCGGTCGTCACAGACAAACCTGGCTGCCCAGAGAGGACAGGCTGTGCTCACTCTGCTCCAGGGGAGAGGTAGAGACAGAGCTGCATTTCCTATTACACTGTGACAAATACTCAGACCTAAGAGAATATTTCTTTCCCAAAATGATAATTCAATACAAAGAATTTAAAGCTATAAAATATGAAAAAAATGTGCAGTTTTGGCAGCCAAATATGTGTCCTCCTGCCACAGCCTGAGGGACAGCCAGTGAAAAGTGCAAAGTAATGTTGATAATATTTCCCGTTTTGTTTTGTCTTTCATACCAGCTCATGTGTCTTCTCAATCATGTTGACACTGGTCTACTACCAGGTCATGTGTCTTCTCAGTCATGTTGACACTGGTCTACTACCAGGTCATGTGTCTTCTCAGTCATGTTGACACTGGTATACTACCAGGTCATGTGTATTCTCAGTCATGTAGACACTGGTCTACTACCAGGTCATGTGTCTTCTCAGTCATGATGACACTGGTCTACTACCAGGTCATGTGTCTTCTCAGTCATGTTGACACTGGTCTACTACCAGGTCATATGTCTTCTCAGTCATGTTGACACTGGTCTACTACCAGGTCATGTGTCTTCTCAGTCATGTTGACACTGGTCTACTACCAGGTCATGTGTCTTCTCAGTCATGTTGACACTGGTCTACTACCAGGTCATGTGTCTTCTCAGTCATGTTGACACTGGTCTACTACCAGGTCATGTGTCTTCTCAGTCATGTTGACACTGGTCTACTACCAGGTCACGTGTCTTCTCAGTCATGTTGACACTGGTCTACTACCAGGTCATGTGTCTTCTCAGTCATGTTGACACTGGTCTACTACCAGGTCATGTGTCTTCTCAGTCATGTTGACACTGGTCTACTACCAGGTCATGTGTCTCAATTTCAATGAGGCCTTCTTGTTCAGATATCAGTGAGAGGACTGGAGGCAGGGCATGAAAGGGATAACGGATCCAGTTGTTTGTGTCGTCCATTTTGGGAAAGTTCCTGCGTAATTGCGCACCCAACTCACTCAGGTGCTTCGCTATATCACATTTGACATTGTCCTTAAGCTTGAGTTAATTTGCACACAAAAAAAATCATACAATGATGGAAAGACCTGTCTATTGTCCTTGTTAATGCAGACAGAGAAAAGCTCCAACTTCTTAATCATAGCCTCAATTGTCCCGCACATTGAATATAGTTGCGGAGAGTCCCTGTAATCGTAGATTCAGATCATTCAGGCGAGAAGAAACATCACCCAGATCGGCCAGTCGTGTGAGAAACTTGTCATCATGCAAGCGGTCAGACAAGTGAAAATTATGGTCAGTAAAGAAAACTTTTAGCTCATCTCTCAATTCAAAAAAACGTGTCAATACTTTGCCCCTTGATAACCAGCGCACTTCTGTATGTTGTAAAATCGTTACATGGTCGCTGCCCATATCATTGCATAGTGCAGAAAACACACGAGAGTTCAGGGGCCTTGCTTTAACAAAGTTAACCATTTTCACTGTAGTGTCCAAAACGTCTTTCAAGCTGTCAGGCATTCCCTTGGCAGCAAGAGCCTCTCGGTGGATGCTGCAGTGTACCCAAGCTGTCAGGCATTCCCTTGGCAGCAAGAGCCTCTCGGTGGATGCTGCAGTTCTACCCACGTGGCGTCGGGAGCAACTGCTTGCACGCGTGTTACCACTCCACTATGTCTCCCTGTCATGACTTTTGCTCCATCAGTACAGATACCAACACATCTTGACCACCCAAGTCCATTTGATGTCACAAAGCTGTTCAGTACTTTAAAAGTATCCCCTCCTGTTGCCCTGGTTTTCAGAAGAGGATGTCTTCCTTAACTGACTCCCCATGAACGTAACGGACATATACCAGGAGCTGTGCCAGGCCCGCCACGTCTGTTGACTCATCCAGCTGTAACGCATAGAATTCACTGGCTTGTATGCTAAGCAGTAATTGTTTCAAAATATCTTCTGCCATCTCACTGATGCGTCGTGAAACAGCGTTGTTTGATGAAGACATGGTCTGTATAGTTTTTTTGGCCTTTTCCCCCAGCATTGTCCCAACCATATCAGTGGCAGCAGGAAGAACTAAGTCCTCCACAATAGTATGGGGCTTGTCTGTCCTAGCCACTCTGTAGTTATCCATATAAGACGCTTCTAGCCCCTCCTTATTAATGGTATCTGATGCTTTTATACATGTCTTACTACTCGAAAGTTGTCTTAATTCTCGCACGAAAAACCCCCGTGGCTTATAAATGGACTGTTTGCAAATGTGACGGGAAAAAAAAAAAATATATATATTTTTTTATGTGAATCACATTTTTATTTGACGTACCCCAGTTTGAGAATACCTGTATTACTGCACCTGCAATAACATCTGCAAATATGTTACACGACCAATACAATTTGATTTGACTTTGTTTCTTAACGTTCTTGGAACAATTTGAGAACATGATTTTAAATAGAACCACGAGGAGACCTGTAGCAAACGTTTATGCTGAAGTATAGAACCAAGAGGAAACCTGTAGGAAACGTTTACGCTGAAGTATAGAACCAAGAGGAAACCTGTAGGAAACGTTTACGCTGAAGTATAGAACCACGAGGAAACCTGTAGGAAACGTTTACGCTGAAGTATAGAACCAAGAGGAAACCTGTAGGAAACGTTTACGCTGAAGTATAGAACCAAGAGGAAACCTGTAGGAAACGTTTACGCTGAAGTATAGAACCACGAGGAAACCTGTAGGAAACGTTTACGCTGAAGGACTGAAAATTCCCATCGAAGAATGTTGTTTCTTAACATTCTCTGAATTATTTGATTCCCAATATCAGAACATGACCTAAATTGAAATTGAATGTAACCATGTTTGAACTTTTAGGAAACGTTCTGTTAAAGTAAGGAAATGGCAGTTTATTTTTTTTGGGGGGGGGCAAGTTCCTTAAATACGCTGAACATTTTACAAAGCCCAACCACTGGACAAAAACTGGTTGAATCAACATTGTTTCCATGTAATTTCATCTCATCTATTCAACCGCTGTGACTGAATTCAGGACAAGGTACAATTAGTATATACTTTGCATCCCAAATGGCACCCTATTCCCTATATAGTGCACTACTTTAGACTCAAATGGCACCCTATTCCCTATATAGTGCACTACTTTAGACTCAAATGGCACCCTATTCCCTATATAGTGCACTATTTTAGACCCAAATGGCACCCTATTCCCTATATAGTGCACTACATCAGGAATAGGGTGCCATTTGGGGAGGCGTTACAGTTAATAGTCGGTGAATACTGGAATAAAATGAATGGGCAGATAACAAATCCAACAGCCTCTCTACATTCCAACAAGGCCATTATAACAGAACTGTGATGCCGTCTTGTCACACACAAACGCAGATGTAGGATCGTAATTTGAGCCAATAACCATGCAGCAACAGGAAATGTTATATATATATATACAGGAAATGAACTGACATTTTTTTGTAGTGGTTGATACATTTTTTCATTAGGGCAAATCAAGTCTGACATTTTAAAGTGGAAATGACGAACTTAAGAGGCTTTTTTTCCCACCTTGAATACACTACAAGTTTGCATTTTCTTTCTGTGCAACAAAAGAGTGATCAAATGAAGATCCTACATCTGTAAGAAAACTGTGATATAATAACACTGTTATTGTAACAGCATGCACCAGAGCTATTGTGATTCTATTTCATTTCAACAAGTAGATTAATAGTATGAACAGTATTTACCTACAATCGGGTTCAACCATAATTGCTATTTTCATTGTCCTTGAGTCAACAGCAATCTCAGGCAAAGTGGATTGAATGAATAATGGCAGGACCAGTACAGTGTGAGAGTAATTCAGCCCTATTGACTGACTAGGCCATTTACCTTTTCAATTTAAACTAGACACAAATATGATCTTTATTATTGCTAATATCATGTTCGTGTATTCAAAGGAAATGCGAAATACGAATGTGCGTGTTTTGTATCTACAGTTGAAGTCAGAAGTTTACATACACTTAGGTTGGAATCATTAAAACTCCACTCATTTCTTGTTAACAAACTATAGTTTTGGCAAGTCGGTTAGGACATCTGCTTTGTGCATAACAAGTCATTTTTTCAACAATTGTTTACAGACAGATTAATTTACTTATAATTCACTGTATAACAATTCCAGTGGGTCAGACGTTTCCATACACTAAGTTGACTGTGCCTTTAAACAGCTTGGAAAATTCCAGAAAATGATGACATGGCTTTAGAAGCTTCTGATAGGATAATTGACATAATTTGAGTCAATTGGAGGTGTACCTGGTGATGTATTTCAAGGCCTACCTTCAAACTCAGTGCCTCTTTGCTTGACATCATGGGGAAATCAAAAGAAATCAGCCAAGACCTCAGACAAAAAATTGTAGACCTCCATAAGTCTCGTACATCCTTGGAAGCAATTTCCAAATGCCTGAAGGTACCACGTTCATCTGTACAAACAATAATACGCAAGTATAAACACCATGGGACGACGCAGCTGTCATACCGCTGAGGAAGGAGACGCGTTCTGTCTCCTAGAGATGAACGTACTTTGTTGCGAAAAGTGCAAATCAATCCCAGAACAACAGCAAAGGACCTTGTGAAGATGCAGGAGGAAACAGGTACGAAAGTATCTATATCCACAGTAAAATGAGTCCTATATCGACATAACCTGAAAGGCCGCTCAGCAAAGTAGAAGCCACTGCTCCAAAACCTCCATATAAAAGCCAGACTACGGTTTGCAACTGCACATGGGGACAAAGATCGTACTTTTTGGAGAAATGTCCTCTGGTCTGATGAAACAACAATAGAACTGTTTGGCCATAATGACCATCGTTATGTTTGGAGGAAAAAAGTGGATGCTTGCAAGCCGAAGAACACCATCCCAACCATGAAGCACGGGGGTGGCAGCATCATGTTGTGGGGGTGCTTTGCTGCAGGAGGGACTTGTGCACTTCACAAAATAGATGGCATCATGAGGGAGGAAAATTATGTAAATATATTGAAGCAACATCTCAAGACATCAGTCAGGAAGTTAAAGCTTGGTCGCAAATGGTTCTTCCAAATGGACAATGATCCCAAGCATACTTTTTTGTGGCAAAATGGCTTAAGGACAACAAAGTCAAGGTATTGGAGTGGCCATCACAAAGCCCTGACCTCAATCCTATTGAACATTTGTGGGCAGTACTGTAAAAGAGTGTGCGAGCAAGGAGGCCTACAAACCTGACTCAGTTACACCAGCTCTGTCAGGAGGAATGGGCCAAAATTCACCCAACTTATTATGGGAAGCTTGTGGAAGGCTACCCGACACGTTTGACCCAAGTTAAACAATTTAAAGGCAATGCTACCAAATACTAATTGAGAGTATGTAAACTTCTGACCCACTGGGAATGTAATGAAAGAAATAAAATCTGAAATAAATCATTCTCTCTACTATTATTCTGACATTTCACATTCTTAAAATAAAGTGGTTATCCTAACTGACCTAAAACAGGGAATTTTTACTCGGACTAAATGTCAGGAATTGTGAAAAACTGAGTTTAAATGTTTTTGGCTGAGGTGTATGTAAACTTCCGGCTTCAACTGTATGTGTTTGACTCAGTGTGTGAATCTATGTGTTTGACTCAGTGCGTGAATCTATGTGTTTGACTCAGTGCGTGAATCTATGTGTTTGTCTCAGTGCGTGAATCGATGCGTTTGAATCAGTGCGTGAATCTATGCGTGTGAATCTATGTGTTTGTCTCAGTGCGTGAATCTTTGTGTTTGACTCAGTGCGTGAATCTATGCGTTTGACTCAGTGTGTGAATCTATGCGTTTGACTCAGTGCGTGAATCTATGCGTTTGACTCAGTGCGTGAATCTATGCGTTTGACTCAGTGCGTGAATCTATGCGTTTGACTCAGTGCGTGAATCTATGCGTTTGACTCAGTGCGTGAATCTATGCGTTTGACTCAGTGCGTGAATCTATGCGTTTGACTCAGTGCGTGAATCTATGCGTTTGACTCAGTGCGTGAATCTATGCGTTTGACTCAGTGCGTGAATCTATGCGTTTGACTCAGTGCGTGAATCTATGCGTTTGACTCAGTGCGTGAATCTATGCGTTTGACTCAGTGCGTGAATCTATGTGTTTGACTCAGTGCGTGAATCTATGTGTTTGACTCAGTGCGTGAATCTATGTGTTTGACTCAGTGCGTGAATCTATGTGTTTGACTCAGTGTGTGAATCTATGTGTTTGACTCGGTGTGTGAATCTATGTGTTTGACTCAGTGTGTGAATCTATGTGTTTGACTCAGTGTGTGAATCTATGTGTTTGACTCAGTGCGTGAATCTATGTGTTTGACTCAGTGTGTGAATCTATGTGTTTTGACTCAGTGTGTGAATCTATGTGTTTTGACTCAGTGCGTGAATCTATGTGTTTGACTCAGTGTGTGAATCTATGTGTTTGACTCAGTGTGTGAATCAATGTGTTTTGACTCAGTGCGTGAATCTATGTGTTTTGACTCAGTGTGTGAATCTATGTGTTTTGACTCAGTGCGTGAATCTATGTGTTTGACTCAGTGTGTGAATCTATGTGTTTGACTCAGTGTGTGAATCAATGTGTTTTGACTCAGTGCGTGAATCTATGTGTTTTGACTCAGTGTGTGAATCTATGTGTTTTGACTCAGTGCGTGTAATGAAAGCCTGCTGATTGCACTCGCCTACATCGTTACAGCTCTCGCTGTGTAAAACTGTTTCATCTTGACATTTGGTTCAGATCAATACAGCTTTTTCTTCAGGGCCTGAAACCTATTGATCCACATTAATGTCTAATTCATGTGGAGACGTGAATTTTCCTCCATCTGACGGAGGCCCTTTTCTATGCAGTGTCTCAAATGTCAGTTGTGAGGCACACGCCTCTCGGTTCCAACCAGCTGACTTGGGGATCTGAAGCAGAATGGGAGACGTGCTGATTGGCCTGAAAGCAGGAAGGTAATCTGCATATGTGCTAACGAGTCTCCCCTGTGGTAGCTTATAAAGTCGGTCTAAACTGGGCATTGGGTTTGTCGGGTATTCTAAGTAAGGCGTGATCACGCTTTCAGATAATGACCGAGCTGCCTGCTGACAAAACCAGTTAAGATCGACACATTTGCTTCTGTAATAAGTCTGTATTTGTAATGATCTCGGTTAAGAATGAAAAATACCTTGATTTAAATCCATCTGTGTAGGGTGGGTTTAGTTTTTTCCCTTTTTCATTCATCCCATAATCAGATTTCAAAACAAATGTCCCTGGCCATCGCTCTGGGAGAACCTAGTAATCATTATTCTACAGTATATTTATTATCAAATCTAGTCTTGTCACTCTCCAGATAATTACAAACAGGCAGCACTGAACACTACTGCATCATATGACAACAGCAAAGCTGTGAAAACTATTGTTATTCTTAGATTAAAAAATGTCAAAATCCTTGACATGGTCAAATAACTCAAGCATATATATTGGCAACCCCCCCCCCCCAGTGTCACTTAAACCTTCATATCAACTGTCTTTTTGCTCATGAAGAACACATTTGTCTGTCAGGAAAAAACATATTCAAATAACACCAATTATGTATAAAGGTACATCTCATAACTTAGTTTCAGAAAAGCTAAGGGATTGATTAGGAGATGGCTGAGTTGTTGATAAATCAGGGAGTCCTGCTATGTCTCACACTGGGCTGAGTGACAGACAGCTTTCCTCTAGAGGAGTAGCAGGGTTCTCTCCTCTCCTCTCCTCTCCTCTCCTCTCCTCTCCTCTCCTCTCCTCTCCTCTCCTCTCCTCTCCTCTCCTCTCCTCTCCTCTCCTCTCCTCTCCTCTCTCCTCTCTCCTCTCTCCTCTCTCCTCTCTCCTCTCTCCTCTCTCCTCTCTCCTCTCTCCTCTCTCCACTCCTCTCCTCTCCTCTCCTCTCCTCTCCTCTCCACTCCACTCCACTCCACTCCACTCCACTCCACTCCACTCCTCTCCACTCCTCTCCTCTCCCCTCCCCTCCCCTCCACTCTCTCCCCTCCACTCTCTCCCCTCCGCCCCCCCCCCGCCCTCCCCTCCCCTCCTCTCCGAGGGTGTAATTTGGGATGCAGACATTCACCCATGAGACATTCATTCAAAGCATTTACATTAAAAACCACTTAGAACCCATACTGAACCACACATGTCAAGAAAAGACCAGAATAGAATAGAATAGGATAAGGGAATGATTTCAACTGCAATGTGTCTTCTGCATTTAACCCGGGGTGCAAGGGGCTGCCTTAAAAACCTCTTAAGGATCTGACCCTTTTTTCACATTTTCTCCTAAAATGACATACCCAAATCTAACTGCCTGTAGCTCAGGACCTGAAGCAAGCATATACCTTGTGCGGAATACTGTATATAAAGCCATTAGACGCTTTTTTCAATTGAGTTGAAACTAATTTCTTAGAAGAAAAAAATGATACATTTGAATATATGTAGATGTGTTTTAAGTAAATACCTGCAGTCAACTTGTACAATACGTTAGAAGATAAAGATTGCGTTCTTCATTTCACCTGCCACAGTTTTTCATTATGAAGCTTACCAGTACTCCCCAGTCACATGGTGTTTGTTTACAAGCACACAACGACGAGAGACCGGAGCCTTGTGAGTCTCTCACTGTGGTGCAGCACGTACCAGGTGATCTAGTTACAGTACGGATTTCACAACTAAATGTTTACCAGCTAGATATCTTAGAACTATTAAGTTAACAGTTAACAGTCCATAAAAAACACTGTGCATTTGGTTTGCTAATTTAGTAGCTAGTTAGCTATCTAGCTAAATGGTTAGTTTCTTCCCAAATCAAGCGTCGCTTGGTAACAGCAGAGAAGCCTTGCTGTCTTTGTTTCGTTCGTGAGTTATTTGTATAGTTTAGGTCAGAGACTGTATAAAATGTTTGCAATACTCTCGTTAGCATTTATTTAGCATTCTCTATGGGATTGTACATGTAATTGTTAGCATTGCTAAACTTTAGATTACGTTGGAGCCTCAGTCAGGTTGGAAAACAGTTCCTGTTGTGTTCAGTGCCGGTATTACCAATATCCCAGTATGGCACAAGGTTGGTATGAAGGTAAAACAATCTGGACACGGTCCAAGCCTAGCTGGAGCCCTAAGCTGAACGTCATTCATTTGCCACATCTTAGATAATTAACTTCTAGTTATAAGCAGTGGCGTAACACGCAACCCACCACGCTTTAGGGCACCCAAACCTTTTTTTTTACGTTGTAGAAAATCATACTGTTGTTTTTTTTCAGAAAACCCCGGTACACTGTGTGTATATATGTTATAACGACCAAACCTAGAACAGAACTCATTAAAGAGAAAGATTAGCAAATCGCTCTCTTCTTTCCCTGTTGGAAGTGTGGTACCCTATTCCCAATTTAGTGCACTATTTTTTATTTAACGAGGCAAGTCAGTTAAGAACAAATTCTTATTTACAATTTACAATCAAATGGCTACCCGGACTATTTGCATTGTGTGCCCCCCCCAAGCCCTCGTTTTACGCTGCTGCTACCCTCGGTTTATCATAAATGCATAGTCACTTTAACTATATGTAACGGATGTGAAATGGCTAGCCAGTTAGCGGGTACGCGCTAGTAGCGTTTCAATCAGTTACGTCACTTGCTCTGAAACCTAGAAGTAGTGTTGCCCCTTGCTCTGCAAGGGCCGCGGCTTTTGTGGAGCGATGGGTAATGACGCTTCGTGGGTGACCGTTGTTGATGTGTGCAGAAGGTCCCTGGTTCGCGCCCGTGTCGGGGCGAGGGGACGGTTTAAAGTTATACTGTTACATTGATGCTGTTGACCCGGATCACTGGTTGCTGCGGAAAAGGAGGAGGTTGAAAGGGGGGTGAGTGTAACGGATGTGAAATGGCTAGCTAGTTAGCGGGTACGCGCTAGTAGCGTTTCAATCAGTTACGTCACTTGCTCTGAAACCTATTAGTAGTGTTGCCCCTTGCTCTGCAAGGGCCGTGGCTTTTGTGGAGCGATGGGTAACGACACTTCGTGGGTGACTGTTGTTGATGTGTGCAGAAGGTCCCTAGTTCAGCATTTCACTGTAAGGTCTACTACACCTGTTGTATTCAGCATTTCACTGTGAGGTCTACTACACCTGTTGTATTCAGCATTTCACTGTGAGGTCTACTACACCTGTTGTATTCAGCATTTCACTGTGAGGTCTACTACACCTGTTGTATTCAGCATTTCACTGTACGGTCTACACCTGTTGTATTCAGCATTTCACTGTGAGGTCTACTACACCTGTTGTATTCAGCATTTCACTGTAAGGTCTACACCTGTTGTATTCAGCATTTCACTGTGAGGTCTACTACACCTGTTGTATTCAGCATTTCACTGTGAGGTCTACTACACCTGTTGTATTCAGCATTTCACTGTACGGTCTACACCTGTTGTATTCAGCATTTCACTGTAAGGTCTACTACACCTGTTGTATTCAGCATTTCACTGTAAGGTCTACTACACCTGTTGTATTCAGCATTTCACTGTGAGGTCTACTACACCTGTTGTATTCAGCATTTCACTGTGAGGTCTACTACACCTGTTGTATTCAGCAGTTCACTGTAAGGTCTACTACACCTGTTGTATTCAGCATTTCACTGTAAGGTCTACTACACCTGTTGTATTCAGCATTTCACTGTAAGGTCTACTACACCTGTTGTATTCAGCATTTCACTGTAAGGTCTACTACACCTGTTGTATTCAGCATTTCACTGTGAGGTCTACTACACCTGTTGTATTCAGCATTTCACTGTAAGGTCTACTACACCTGTTGTATTCAGCATTTCACTGTGAGGTCTACTACACCTGTTGTATTCAGCATTTCACTGTAAGGTCTACTACACCTGTTGTATTCAGCATTTCACTGTGAGGTCTACTACACCTGTTGTATTCAGCATTTCACTGTGAGGTCTACTACACCTGTTGTATTCAGCATTTCACTGTAAGGTCTACCTACACCTGTTGTATTCAGCATTTCACTGTAAGGTCTACTACACCTGTTGTATTCAGCAGTTCACTGTAAGGTCTACTACACCTGTTGTATTAAGCATTTCACTGTGAGGTCTACTACACCTGTTGTATTCAGCATTTCACTGTGAGGTCTACTACACCTGTTGTATTCAGCATTTCACTGTAAGGTCTACTACACCTGTTGTATTCAGCATTTCACTGTGAGGTCTACTACACCTGTTGTATTCAGTATTTCACTGTGAGGTCTACTACACCTGTTGTATTCAGCATTTCACTGTAAGGTCTACCTACACCTGTTGTATTCAGCATTTCACTGTAAGGTCTACCTACACCTGTTGTATTCAGCATTTCACTGTGAGGTCTACTACACCTGTTGTATTCAGCAGTTCACTGTAAGGTCTACTACACCTGTTGTATTCAGCATTTCACTGTAAGGTACAACACCTGTTGTGTTCAGTATTTCACTGTGGTCTACTACACCTGTTGTATTCAGCAGTTCACTGTAAGGTCTACTACACCTGTTGTATTCAGCATTTCACTGTAAGGTACAACACCTGTTGTATTCAGTATTTCACTGTGGTCTACTACACCTGTTGTATTCAGCATTTCACTGAGGTCTACTACACCTGTTGTATTCAGCATTTCACTGTGAGGTCTACTACACCTGTTGTATTCAGCATTTCACTGTGAGGTCTACTACACCTGTTGTATTCAGCATTTCACTGAGGTCTACTACACCTGTTGTATTCAGCATTTCACTGAGGTCTACTACACCTGTTGTATTCAGCATTTCACTGTGAGGTCTACTACACCTGTTGTATTCAGCATTTCACTGTGAGGTCTACTACACCTGTTGTATTCAGCATTTCACTGAGGTCTACTACACCTGTTGTATTCAGCATTTCACTGTGAGGTCTACTACACCTGTTGTATTCGGCGCATGTGACAAATAAGCTTGGATTGTATTTGATTTGACAGCCTACCCCAGGCCAAACCTGGACAATGCTGGGCCAGTTGTCCGCCGCCCTATAGGACTCCCAATCACGGCCAGATGTGATACAGCCTGGATTCAAACCAGGGACTGTAGTGACGCCTCTTGCACTGAGATGCAGTGTCTTTAGACAGCTGCGCCACTCAGGAGCCCCGATCAAAAGGAATGCACTAAATAGGGAATAAGGACTTACAGCCTATTCCCCATTACTGGAAGTCTGAGGTAATCAATAACAGATCAAAGCTACCAGTGATCCGCTTCCCCCAATCCATCCGAGAAGCTGCTCTATGCTCCGCTCACTGGGTCTGGAAAGGAGCTGGCCATGCAATAACGTGAAATGGAAGAAGAAAAAAAACTGCCCAGTTTTCTCTAGACGCAGCTAGACATGTCAATAACACAGCCCCAAGATGGCGGGGAGGGTCCAACCTGGACTGACAGATTGACTTAAAGCTGTCCAAGCTGACAACGGACTCACAGGTACACATACACACACACACACACACACACACACACACACACACACACACACACACACACACACACACACACACACACACACACACACATACACACACAAAGCCCCTGTCAACTCAGTATAGACAGTCTCTCAGTCTCTCAGTCCCTAAGTCTGGGCAGATCCTATAAGATCTGGTGTCTCAGTCCCAGTCTCTCAGTCTCAGTCCCTAAGTCTGGGCAGATCCTATAAGATCTGGTATCTCAGTCCCAGTCTCTCAGTCTCAGTCCCTAAGTCTGGGCAGATCCTATAAGATCTGGTATCTCAGTCCCTAAGTCTGGGCAGATCCTATAAGATCTGGTATCTCAGTCCCTAAGTCTGGGCAGATCCTATAAGATCTGGTATCTCAGTCCCTAAGTCTGGGCAGATCCTATAAGATCTGGTGCCGACTGTCCAATAGTCTGTGCTTCATCTTCAACAGTATCATAAGGCCTGGGAATAGTCACCATCCATCCAATAAGCATAAAGACTAGAGAACCAGTCAAAAACACTGTTATAGATGTGAAGGACAGGAGAACCAATCAAAAACACTGTTATAGATGTGAAGGACAGGAGAACCAATCAAAAACACTGTTATAGATGTGAAGGACAGGAGAACCAATCAAAACAGTATGTTAGATGTGACGAACAGGAGAACCAATCAAAAACAGTATGTTAGATGTGAAGGACAGCAGAACCAATCAAAACAGTATGTTAGATGTGAAGGACAGCAGAACCAATCAAAACAGTATGTTAGATGTGAAGGACAGCAGAACCAATCAAAACAGTATGTTAGATGTGAAGGACAGCAGAACCAATCAAAACAGTATGTTAGATGTGAAGGACAGCAGAACCAATCAAAACAGTATGTTAGATGTAAAGGACAGCAGAACCAATCAAAAACAGTATGTAAGATGTGAAGAACAGGAGAACCAATCAAAAACATTGTGTTAGACGTGAATGACAGGAGAACCAATCAAAAACATGGTGTGTTTCTCTGTGACTGGGTACTGAGAGATTGAAGACAGCTGCTGCTCTGTGACTGGGTACTGAGAGATATAAGACACCTGCTGCTCTGTGACTGGGTACTGATATAAGACAGCTGCTGCTCTGTGACTGGGTACTGAGAGATATAAGACACCTGCTGCTCTGTGACTGGGTACTGATATAAGACAGCTGCTGCTCTGTGACTGGGTACTGAGAGATGGAAGACAGCTGCTGCTCTGTGACTGGGTACTGAGAGATATAAAACAGCTGCTGCTCTGTGACTGGGTACTGATATAAGACAGCTGCTGCTCTGTGACTGGGTACTGATATAAGACAGCTGCTGCTCTGTGACTGGGTACTGAGAGATATAAGACAGCTGCTGCTCTGTGACTGGGTACTGAGAGATGGAAGACAGCTGCTGCTCTGTGACTGGGTACTGAGAGATATAAGACAGCTGCTGCTCTGTGACTGGGTACTGAGAGATGGAAGACAGCTGCTGCTCTGTGACTGGGTACTGATATAAAACAGCTGCTGCTCTGTGACTGGGTACTGATATAAGACAGCTGCTGCTCTGTGACTGGGTACTGATATAAGACAGCTGCTGCTCTGTGACTGGGTACTGAGAGATATAAGACAGCTGCTGCTCTGTGACTGGGTACTGATATAAGACAGCTGCTGCTCTGTGACTGGGTACTGAGAGATATAAGACAGCTGCTGCTCTGTGACTGGGTACTGATATAAGACAGCTGCTGCTCTGTGACTGGGTACTGATAT
Organism: Salvelinus fontinalis; assembly: GCF_029448725.1. Classification (NCBI taxonomy): domain Eukaryota; kingdom Metazoa; phylum Chordata; class Actinopteri; order Salmoniformes; family Salmonidae; genus Salvelinus; species Salvelinus fontinalis. The sequence goes on from NC_074678.1 coordinate 9,465,398, forward strand.
AAGACAGCTGCTGCTCTGTGACTGGGTACTGATATAAGACAGCTGCTGCTCTGTGACTGGGTACTGATATAAGACAGCTGCTGCTCTGTGACTGGGTACTGATATAAGACAGCTGCTGCTCTGTGACGGGGTACTGATATAAAACAGCTGCTGCTCTGTGACTGGGTACTGAGAGATATTAGACAGCTGCTGCTCTGTGACTGGGTACTGATATAAGACAGCTGCTGCTCTGTGACTGGGTACTGAGAGATATAAGACAGCTGCTGCTCTGTGACTGGGTACTGATATAAGACAGCTGCTGCTCTGTGACTGGGTACTGATATAAGACAGCTGCTGCTCTGTGACTGGGTACTGAGAGATTGAAGACAGCTGCTGCTCTGTGACTGGGTACTGAGAGATATAAGACAGCTGCTGCTCTGTGACTGGGTACTGATATAAGACAGCTGCTGCTCTGTGACTGGGTACTGATATAAGACAGCTGCTGCTCTGTGACTGGGTCCTGATATAAGACAGCTGCTGCTCTGTGACTGGGTACTGATATAAGACAGCTGCTGCTCTGTGACTGGGTACTGATATAAGACAGCTGCTGCTCTGTGACGGGGTACTGATATAAAACAGCTGCTGCTCTGTGACTGGGTACTGAGAGATATTAGACAGCTGCTGCTCTGTGACTGGGTACTGATATAAGACAGCTGCTGCTCTGTGACTGGGTACTGAGAGATATAAGACAGCTGCTGCTCTGTGACTGGGTACTGATATAAGACAGCTGCTGCTCTGTGACTGGGTACTGATATAAGACAGATGCTGCTCTGTGACTGGGTACTGAGAGATTGAAGACAGCTGCTGCTCTGTGACTGGGTACTGATATAAGACAGCTGCTGCTCTGTGACTGGGTACTGATATAAGACAGCTGCTGCTCTGTGACTGGGTACTGAGAGATATAAAACAGCTGCTGCTCTGTGACTGGGTACTGATATAAGACAGCTGCTGCTCTGTGACTGGGTACTGAGAGATGGAAGACAGCTGCTGCTCTGTGTCTGGGTACTGAGAGATATAAGACAGCTGCTGCTCTGTGACTGGGTACTGATATAAGACAGCTGCTGCTCTGTGACTGGGTACTGATATTAGACAGCTGCTGCTCTGTGACTGGGTACTGAGAGATATAAGACAGCTGCTGCTTTGTGACTGGGTACTGATATAAGACAGCTGCTGCTCTGTGACTGGGTACTGATATAAGACAGCTGCTGCTCTGTGACTGGGTACTTAGAGATATTAGACAGCTGCTGCTCTGTGACTGGGTACTGAGAGATATAAGACAGCTGCTGCTCTGTGACTGGGTACTGAGAGATATTAGACAGTTGCTGCTCTGTGACTGGGTACTGAGAGATATAAAACAGCTGCTGCTCTGTGACTGGGTACTGAGAGATATAAGACAGCTGCTGCTCTGTGACTGGGTACTGAGAGATATAAGACAGCTGCTGCTCTGTGACTGGGTACTGAGAGATATAAAACAGCTGCTGCTCTGTGACTGGGTACTTAGAGATATTAGACAGTTGCTGCTCTGTGACTGGGTACTGAGAGATATAAGACAGCTGCTGCTCTGTGACTGGGTACTTAGAGATATTAGACAGCTGCTGCTCTGTGGCTGGGTACTGAGAGATATAAGACAGCTGCTGCTCTGTGTCTGGGTACTGATATAAGACAGCTGCTGCTCTGTGACTGGGTACTGATATAAGACAGCTGCTGCTCTGTGACTGGGTACTGATATAAGACAGCTGCTGCTCTGTGACTGGGTACTGATATAAGACAGCTGCTGCTCTGTGTCTGGGTACTGATATAAGACAGCTGCTGCTCTGTGACTGGGTACTGAGAGATATAAGACAGCTGCTGCTCTGTGTCTGGGTACTGAGAGATATAAGACAGCTGCTGCTCTGTGACTGGGTACTGATATAAGACAGCTGCTGCTCTGTGACTGGGTACTGATATAAGACAGCTGCTGCTCTGTGACTGGGTACTGAGAGATATAAGACAGCTGCTGCTCTGTGTCTGGGTACTGATATAAGACAGCTGCTGCTCTGTGACTGGGTACTGAGAGATATTAGACAGCTACTGCTCTGTGACTGGGTACTGATATAAGACAGCTGCTGCTCTGTGTCTGGGTACTGATATAAGACATCTGCTGCTCTGTGACTGGGTACTGAGAGATATTAGACAGCTGCTGCTCTGTGACTGGGTACTGATATAAGACAGCTGCTGCTCTGTGACTGGGTACTGATATAAGACAGCTGCTGTTCTGTGTCTGGGTACTGAGAGATATTAGACAGCTGCTGCTCTGTGACTGGGTACTGATATAAGACAGCTGCTGCTCTGTGACTGGGTACTGATATAAGACAGCTGCTGCTCTGTGACTGGGTACTGATATAAGACAGCTGCTGCTCTGTGACTGGGTACTGATATAAGACAGCTGCTGCTCTGTGACTGGGTACTGATATAAGACAGCTGCTGCTCTGTGACTGGGTACTGAGAGATATAAAACAGCTGCTGCTCTCGAATTACACCCTATTCCCTATATAGCGCAACATGTAAAGTGTTGGTCCCATGTTTCATGAGCTGAAATTTACATCCCTGTTACTGAGCATTTCTCTATTTTGCCAAGATAATCCATCCGCCAGACAGGTGTGGCATATCAACAAGCTGATTAATCAGCATGATCATTACACAGGTGCACCTTGTGCTGAGGACAATAAAAGGCCACTCTAAAATGTGCAGTTTTGTCACACAACACAACGCCACAGATGTCTCAAGTTTTTAGGGAGAGTGCAATTGGGATGCTGACTGCAGGAATGTCCACCAGAGCTGTTGTCAGAGAATATAATGTTAATTTCACTACCATACGCCACCTCCAATGTTGTTTTAGAAAATTTGGCAGTATGTCCAACTGGCCTCACAACCACAGACCACGTGTAACCACGCCAGCCCAGGACATTCACATCCGGCTTCTTCACCTGCGGCATCGTCTGAGAACAGACACCTGGACAGCTGATGAAACTGGGGGTTTACACAACTGAAGAATTTCTGCACAAAATGTCAGAAACCGTCTCAGGGAAGCTCGTCTGCGTGCTTTTCGTCCTCACCAGGGTCTTGACCTGACTGCGGTTTGGCGTTGTAACTGACTTCAGTGGGCAAATGCTTACCTTCAATGGCCACTGGCAGGCTGGAGACGAGTGTTCTTCACGGATTAATCCCAGGTTCAATTGTATCGGGCAGATGGCAGCGTGTATTGGCGTTGTGTGTTGGCGAGCGGTTTGCTGATGTCAATGGTGTGAACAGAGTGCCCCATGGTGGAAGTGGGGTTATGGTATGGGCAGGCATAAGCTACGGACAACGAACACAATTTCATTTTTTTCAATGGCAATTTGAATGCACAGAGATACCGTGACGAGAACCTGAGGTCCGTTGTCGTGTCATTCATCCACCGCCATCACCTCATGTTTCAGCATGATAATGTACAGCCTCATGTCACAAGAACATGTACACAATTCCTGGAAGCTGAAAATGTCCCAGTTCTTCCATGGCCTGCATAATGACCAGACATGTCACCCATTGAGCATGTTTGGGATGCTCTGGATCGACAGCGTGTTCCAGTTCCTGCCAATATCCAGCAACTTCGCACAGCCATTGAAGAGGAGTGGGACAACATTCCACAGGCCACAATCAACATCCTGATCAACTCTATGCGAAGGAGATGTGTCGCACTGCATGAGGCAAATGGTGGTCACGCCAGATACTGACTGGTTTTCAGATTTTTATTGGTACAGTATATTTACTCTCAAGTACTAAAGTAAACTGAACTCGCTGTAATCTCAATGTTTTTCCACTCCTCGATCGTCCAGTGTTGGTGATCACGTGCCCACTGGAGCCGCTTCTTCTTGTTTTTAGCAGATAGGAGTGGAACCCGGTGTGGTCGTCTGCTGTAATAGCCAATCAGTAACAGGAATCGACGACTTGTGCGTTCCCAAGATGCCGTTCTGCATGCCACTGTTGTACTGCGCCGTTATCTGTCTGCTTGTGACCCGCCTATTAGCTTTCACGTTTCTTGCCGTTCTCCTTCAACCTCTCTCATCAACGAGCTGTTTTCGCCCACAGGACTGAGCTGATGTCTTTTTGTCTATCTCACCATCATATCACGCTCAAAGTTGCCCGAGGTCATTCGTTTTGTCCCATTCTAACTGAATCAAATCAAATGTATTTATATAGCCCTTCTTACATCAGCTGATATCTCAAAGTGCTGTCCAGAAACCCAGCCTGAACCCCTCAATGCCTGTCTGCCTGCTTTATATAGCAAGCCACGGTCAAGTGACTCACTGACTGTAGGAGCGATCCATTTTCGTGAAGGGCTGGCGTACCTAATAAACTGGCCGGTGAATGTATATCAAATGCTGCCATTTGACACATTATTTGGGTTCAGTGAGCACAGCCTTGTTTTAGAGACAGAGATGCCGATGCTTCTATCAAACGTCTTGTTTGTTTAAGGTGAAACCAACCGAGCAAAAATGGGATTGATTACCTCACAACAATTGGATTTTGGATATCACACTACAAGTCCTGTGTCTTGCATCGAAAAATGGCATACTTATTCCCTTTATAGTGCACTACCTTTGATTGTGGGAACTGACCAAAAGTAGTGCACTATATAGGGAATAGGGTGTCATTTGTGACGTGAAACAAGTACTGTGTTTACAGACTGTAGAACTTACTGATTCCTCATTAACCCGCCCATGACTAAACCCCCATGAGTAAAGGAAGTAAATGCAGCGGGTTAGCAGGATCATCTGTGAACCACTCCAACAACGACCCTTTACAATTTTTCTGAGGCTCTGAGAGTTGGCAAAGACGCCACTTCCGCAATAAGCGTGGGTTGAGCAGAAAACACAAGACTTTAAGAAACAGCTGATCTGCAAGCTTTTTTAAAAACCCTCCGCAGCTTTCACCAGCCAGAGAAGTTAGAGCCAGATGCCATGCTTCGCCATCCTCCGCACAGCACCAGGACATGGGTTCCGATGGCAACAAGCACAGATACAGAAATTTGTTGAATGATTTCCAATAGTTTGAACCCATGTCTGTACAACACAGCCCAGGCAGCAAGGTAGAGGAGAAGAGAAGACAGCTAACTAGTCAGCCCGGAGGAGAAGCTTCCTCTCTGAAAACTCATTTAACATTCTTCCTGCATGAAAGGTGCTACCACCACCGCCCACTACCCACCCTGCCACTGACGTTTACTTCATGTTCTCCTTCAACACCAGAACATCCAAGTTTGATTTCCCTCTTCAGATGTAGATAGATTATACATGTTGGCTGCATTACTCAATACGCTCAAAGTACGGCCACATTCTCACGATTCAAACTCCTTGCGTAGAAAAATAACACAAATTACGGTAAAGTTTCAGATCAAAAGGTATACAGACGGGAAAATATCTTTGAGATCGGATTTGTCCGTTTCTCCTTAGTGTGCACAGTCCCTAGGAGTAGGAGTACTGATCTAGGAACAGTTTTCCCTTTTAAATCATATTGAATAAGAGGAGGGACCTGATCCTGGATTAGCACTCTTACTCTGAGACGCTTTATGGATGCACAGAGCCTCAGACCAAAGAGATTCTAAACCCAGAGGCGCAACATCGCAAGACTTCTGGGAACGCTTGAAAAAAACAGACCAAGCAGACCAGGCCCGGGATATGGGGTTTGAGAAGTCAATGAGAGCGATGTTCAAAATTATTCCTTAGTTGTTAATTTTCGCTAAATCTAAAGAAACAACCTAGATTCGATCCAATGTCTTAAAATAGTTGAACTTGTTATTACTCCAACCTCGTGAAAGTGACAAACTGACACGTTCTCACTTTTGTCAAAAACACCTTTATATATCGAAGGAGTGCCTTTTTGAATTCACGGCCTGCACATGCTCAGTTTGACGCCGATGACTTCTTCAGTTAGCCAACGTCACTAGGACATCGCCTACAAGCGTGACCGGGGATTTCTGGAGACGCAGTTTCTACCTATTTTCATAGCGTACTTACTGTCTTTGCTCAGACCATTTAGGCCTCAACACTTCCTAAAGACCCTTCATCATCATGTCCACTGAGTTCTTCTTCTTCTTCAGTCAGCTGGGTGGATGCATTAACCGTCCACTAAACCAAGTGGTATGTGCTGCCATGCTCTCCACAGCTTTTTGAGCCCCTGCGCTCACAACACTCCTGATATACTTTAGTCCTCTACGTTAATAAATGATGATCGATCTGTACTTTACATTAATAAATGATGATCGATCTGTACTTTACATTAATAAATGATGGTCGATCTGTACTTTACATTAATAAATGATGGTCGATCTGTACTTTACATTAATAAATGATGGTCGATCTGTACTTTACATTAATAAATGATGCCATTGGTCGATCTGTACTTTACATTAATAAATGATGGTCGAGCTGTACTTTACATTAATAAATGATGGTCGATCTGTCCTTTACATTAATAAATGATGGTCGATCTGTCCTTTACATTAATACATGATGGTCGATCTGTACTTTAATAAATTATGGTCGATCTGTACTTTACATTAATAAATGATGGTCGATCTGTACTTTAATAAATGATGGTCGATCTGTACTTTACATTAATAAATGATGGTCGATCTGTCCTTTACATTAATAAATGATTGCGTTGGTCAATCTGTCCTTTACATTAATAAATGATTGCGTTGGTCAATCTGTCCTTTACATTAATACATGATGGTCGATCTGTACTTTAATAAATTATGGTCGATCTGTACTTTACATTAATAAATGATGGTCGATCTGTACTTTAATAAATGATGGTCGATCTGTACTTTACATTAATAAATGATTGTTGATCTGTCCTTCACATTAAAAAAGGATGTGGATAGACTAGGGCTGTGTTACTATGGGTAAAGGACTATAAAAGGCACCAGGACCTGTTTGGCAACATACCGTAGCTGTGTGTCTAAGAAATAGACTCCCTCCCCCATAGGGTCTGTGTTGCACTGGGCTGTGGCTCTGCACAATGTGATAATACAAGGCTCTTCCCCCAGACCGGCCCCAGTCAGGACCCCTTCCTCTCACCTCCACTGCAGGCTATATTTAAAATGAGTCTCCCAGTCAGGAGCCCTTCCTCTCACCTCCACTGCAGGCTATATTTAAAATGAGTCTCCCAGTCAACACCCCTTCCTCTCACCTCCACTGCAGGCTATATTTAACAAGAGTCTCCCAGTCAGGACCCCCTCGTCTCCCCAAGTTCAGCTCAGCAGCCTGGACACTTGAAATGGCCCTAAACTAGATACTGTCTGTCTGCTAGGAAGGAGACTAGATCCAAACTAGACACTGTCTGTCTGCTAGGAAGGAGACAGGATCCAAACTAGACACTGTCTGTCTGCTAGGAAGGAGCCCGGATCCAAACTAGACACTGTCTGTCTGCTAGGAAGGAGACTAGATCCAAACTAGACACTGTCTGTCTGCTAGGAAGGAGACTAGATCCAAACTAGACACTGTCTGTCTGCTAGGAAGGAGACAGGATCCAAACTAGACACTGTCTGTCTGCTAAGAAGGAGACTAGATACAAACTAGATACTGTCTGTCTGCTAGGAAGGAGACTAGATCCAAACTAGACACTGTCTGTCTGCTAGGAAGGAGACTAGATCCAAACTAGACACTGTCTGTCTGCTAGGAAGGAGACTAGATCCAAACTAGACACTGTCTGTCTGCTAGGAAGGAGACAGGATCCAAACTAGACACTGTCTGTCTGCTAGGAAGGAGACTAGATCCAAACTAGACACTGTCTGTCTGCTAGGAAGGAGACTAGATCCAAACTAGATACTGTCTGTCTGCTAGGAAGGAGACTAGATCCAAACTAGACACTGTCTGTCTGCTAGGAAGGAGCCCGGATCCAAACTAGACACTGTCTGTCTGCTAGGAAGGAGACTAGATCCAAACTAGACACTGTCTGTCTGCTAGGAAGGAGACTAGATCCAAACTAGATACTGTCTGTCTGCTAGGAAGGAGACTAGATCCAAACTAGACACTGTCTGTCTGCTAGGAAGGAGCCCGGATCCAAACTAGACACTGTCTGTCTGCTAGGAAGGAGACTAGATCCAAACTAGACACTGTCTGTCTGCTAGGAAGGAGACTAGATCCAAACTAGACACTGTCTGTCTGCTAGGAAGGAGACTAGATCCAAACTAGATACTGTCTGTCTGCTAGGAAGGAGACTGGATACAAACTGAATCGGCTCTGTTTTACGATCGTTTACCTCCTGATTTTGTCTGTTCTGTTCAACGTCATCATGAACTTTACCAAGTACCAGGACATTTTGGCCCAAAAACAATCAAAAGTGACTCCAAAATGACACTATACATGATTTCCTATTAGTTTCTATTGGGCACATAATAATCTGAAACACAACCTAAACAAACCGCAAACAAGTTTGTTGAGTCACAAGAAGGATGTAGTCATTGCATGCTATGAATATGGGACCAAATACTAAACTTTTGACTACTTAATTTATAATAATCTTTAAGGGTGTCAATCATTTTGACCCCTACCTTGTTGAGAAACAAAATATCTTTCTCTGAGCGATTGTATTAGTATAAAACAATATCATTTCCCAATTTTTTCGAGCATACAATATAGCTCAGTATTTGAATAATGCATTATGTACAGTCATTACGTCTCATCTTTATCAAGGGGGTCAATCATTTCAGACCCCACTGAATCTTAACCACATCTCTGTCTCTCCATCCTTCTCTCTCTCCCTCCCTCCCTCTCTCTCTCACTCCCTCTCCATCCCTCCCTCTCCATCCCTCTCTCTCTCCCTCTCTCCCTCTCTCGCACTCCCTCCTTCCATCCCTCTCTCTCTCTCACTCCCTCCTTCCATCCCTCTCTCTCTCTCACTCCCTCCCTCCATCCCTCTCTCTCACTCCCTCCCCATCCCTCTCTCCCTCCCTCTCACTTCCTCTCTCTCTCACTCCCTCTCCATCCCTCTCTCTCCCTCCCTCCCCATCCCTCTCTCTCCCTCCCTCCCATTCCATCAAACATTTCGCTACATTCGCGATAACATCTGCTAAACACGTGTATGTGACCAATAAAATTTGATCTGATTTTGATTTGATCTCTTTCTCTATCTCCCTCCCTCTCCACCCCCCCTCCCTCTCTCCCTCTCGGAAAACAAACCTCTTGACTTCTCTACACACCCCATGAACCTACATGAAGAGATGTAACACGTCTCATAAAATGGTGTGGAGTAGTGGAGCCTTTAGGGACAAACTGAGCCAAGACAAGCCAGGGATGGTCATCAGTCTATCTATTCATAATAAACCTTCATTGGGATCAGATATTTTATACTAGACCACATTTTCCAGCGCAATTCCCTATGCAAATTACCAAATGACTTAGTCATCGTCTGGAGATAGAGAGAGAGAAAGAGAGAGAGAGAGAGAGAGAGAGAGAGAGAGAGAGAGAGAGAGAGAGAGAGAGAGAGAGAGAGAGAGAGAGAGAGAGAAAGAAAGAGCGAGACAGAGAGAGGTAAAGAAAGAGCGAGACAGAGAGAGGTAAAGAAAGGGAAAGAGAGAGAGAGAGAGAGAGAGAGAGAGAGAGAGAGAGAGAGAGAGAGAGAGAGAGAGAGAGAGAGAGAGAGAGAGAAAGAAAGAGAGCAGAGAGAAAGAAAGAGCGAGACAGAGACAGAGAGACAGAGACAGACTGCAACTACACAAGTTCTCTCCGACAGACACTGGCAACCTGGGTGTGTCTCAGCCATACACAGAATAATTAATTAATTAAATTATCTCTTTTAAACCACAGCACTCGCATTTGAGACAATATCATCGCATAAACACCACCCATTTGAGGTAACAATTGTAGCCTGCATATCGGTGGCATGCTACAATTATATTTGCGTTATAAAATGTGAATTGTTGTGACACCGGACTGCAAAAAAAATACATAATGTTTTGCCCCAGCGGTGCGTAAAGTATAATCAAACAATAAATAGGCCTAACAATTTAATGCATAGACGGGCATTATAAACACTTTATACTGGTTTTCGTCTGAACTATTTTCAACAGATAAAACATAAGAAAAACTTGCTTGACATTTTCCCATAGAGAATGTAGTATATTCTGTTACCAAGAGCAACATGTACAGCAAGCCTATAGATAAAGAGATCATTTAAACGTAACGTATAACAGTGAACACCAAGCAGGTGCATACAGACCGCTTACTGTCATCCCCAACCGGAATAGAACTTCTCCCGACGATTCTGAATGACTTACCGCTTTGCTCCCCCAGAAAGACCAGTTTGAATTTTCTTAAGGGGTTCCCAAAGTCACTACCCACAGACATATTTTTGGGGCGAATTTCTAACAGAGTAGGAGAATTAAACGGTTGTTCCCCAGTGGTCCGGGGTTGTGGTGCTGATGATGGATGTGAAACTGAAAAGCGACGCCTCAACCTGTTCAATCTGCTCTCTCCGCGATGGAAGTGCTACTGACTGCCCTCCTGTCCGTTTCAACGGCAGTCTGCGCATGCGCGGTTTGCTCTCTCCTCGCTCTCTGTTTGTCTGCCGCCCCCTCCCTTTCTGCTCTGGCACATGACGTCATGCGAAACGGAAGTAAAGGGAAAGCGTTCCCCTACCCTTTCTTGTTTTACTGTTGTGCGCTACATTTTAGATTAGTTAGGCCATAAGGCCTACTCAGTTTCAAACCTCATCCGTTACGTCTGCTCCCTCTCTACTACTTGAGTGACTCATGATGATTACACAGACAGACAGACAGACAGACAGACAGACAGACAGACAGACAGACAGACAGACAGACAGACACAGACAGACAGACAATCCCCATTCTTAACTTTTCCAACACAATATAACAATTTGACAATATAAACAAACATTTTTATTATTTACAGAAGTTACAAGTATTTGTTGCTGCATATAAGGCAGGTGAACTAAGATGATCCAGAACTAACCATATTGTATTGACATTCTATTTCAACAAGATAACAATTATTTAAACAGTGCAATTGATATTTGACGCATAGCATATTATTGTGATTAAAGCTGATGAGATATTGGTCATATGATTATAAAATTACAATTCGGTGTAAAAAAAAACAAAAAAAAAACATCTCAAACATAAACTCAGTCTCTATAATGTCACTCACCAAAATGCCTCTGTGTTAAAGAGAAACTTAAATATTAAGCTAACTTTAACTTTGTTGTCTTCTGCAACTAGAAACCTGAATGAACAACATCCCTGGGATAACAGCAAGTATACAGTTTTCAATGTGCACCCAGAGACCACGTTCCATCCTTCAAATGATCGAAAATCACCCCCTTCCCCTGTGTAGGGATACTGAACCCCCTTCCCCACTGTGGGGATACTGAACCCCCTTCCCCACTGTGGGGATACTGAACCCCCTTCCCCCTGTGGGGATACTGAATCCCCTTCCCCCTGTAGGGATACTGAACCCCCTTCCCCCTGTAGGGATACTGAACCCCCTTCCCCACTGTGGGGATACTGAACCCCCTTCCCCCTGTAGGGATACTGAATCCCCTTCCCCCGTGTAGGGATACTGAACCCCCTTCCCCCGTGTAGGGATACTGAACCCCCTTCCCCCGTGTAGGGATACTGAACCCCCTTCCCCCTGTAGGGATACTGAACCCCCTTCGCCCGTGTAGGGATACTGAACCCCCTTCCCCCCTGTGGGGATACTGAACCCCCTTCCCCCTGTGGGGATACTGAACCCCCTTCCCCCGTGTAGGGATACTGAACCCCCTTCCCCCGTGTAGGGATACTGAACCCCCTTCCCCCGTGTAGGGATACTGAACCCCCTTCCCCATGTAGGGATACTGAACCCCCTTCCCCGTGTAGGGATACTGAACCCCCTTCCCCCTGTAGGGATACTGAATCCCCTTCCCCCGTGTAGGGATACTGAACCCCCTTCCCCCTGTAGGGATACTAAACCCCCTTCCCCCTGTAGGGATACTGAACCCCCTTCGCCCGTGTAGGGATATTGAACCCCCTTCCCCCCTGTGGGGATACTGAACCCCCTTCCCCCTGTGGGGATACTGAACCCCCTTCCCCCGTGTAGGGATACTGAACCCCCTTCCCCCCTGTGGGGATACTGAACCCCCTTCCCCCGTGTAGGGATACTGAACCCCCTTCCCCCGTGTAGGGATACTGAACCCCCTTCCCCTGTGTAGGGATACTGAACCCCCTTCCCCACTGTGGGGATACTGAACCCCCTTCCCCCTGTGGGGATACTGAACCCCCTTCCCCCGTGTAGGGATACTGAACCCCTTCCCCCTGTAGGGATACTGAACCCCCTTCCCCGTGTAGGGATACTGAACCCCCTTCCCCCTGTAGGGATACTGAATCCCCTTCCCCCGTGTAGGGATACTGAACCCCCTTCCCCCTGTAGGGATACTAAACCCCCTTCCCCCTGTAGGGATACTGAACCCCCTTCGCCCGTGTAGGGATATTGAACCCCCTTCCCCCTGTAGGGATACTGAACCCCCTTCCCCCTGTAGGGATACTGAATCCCCTTCCCCCGTGTAGGGATACTGAACCCCCTTCCCCCTGTAGAGATACTGAACCCCCTCTACCCCTGTACAGATACTGAACCCCCTTCCCCCTGTAGGGATACTGAACCCCCTTCCCCCTGTAGGGATACTGAACCCCGTTCCCCGTGTGGGGATATTGAACCAACTTCCCCGTGTGGGGATATTGAACCAACTTCCCCGTGTGGGGATATTGAACCAACTTCCTCGTGTGGGGATATTGAACCAACTTCCCCGTGTGGGGATATTGAACCAACTTCCACGTGTGGGGATATTGAACCAACTTCCCCGTTTGGGGATATTGAACCAACTTCCCCGTGTGGGGATATTGAACCAACTTCCCCGTTTGGGGATATTGAACCAACTTCCTCGTGTGGGGATATTGAACCAACTTCCCCGTGTGGGGATATTGAACCAACTTCCCCGTGTGGGGATACTGAACCAACTTCCCCGTGTGGGGATATTGAACCAACTTCCTCGTGTGGGGATACTGAACCAACTTCCCCGTGTGGGGATATTGAACCAACTTCCCCGTGTGGGGATATTGAACCAACTTCCTCGTGTGGGGATATTGAACCAACTTCCCCGTGTGGGGATATTGAACCAACTTCCTCGTGTGGGGATATTGAACCAACTTCCCCGTGTGGGGATATTGAACCAACTTCCTCGTGTGGGGATATTGAACCAACTTCCCCGTGTGGGGATATTGAACCAACTTCCTCGTGTGGGGATATTGAACCAACTTCCTCGTGTGGGGATACTGTAGGAGTGTAGGATAGTCGAATGGGAGCTATAATGTTATAGGGTTATAGTATCTTTACCAGAGCTGGAGTGTCCTTCAGTGCTGAGGTTCCTCCAACAGGAGGATCAGCTGGGTTTGAGACTACTTTAAGCAGACCGTTGAAACATTCTATGGTTGAAAGGCATCGTGGACTTTGCCCACTGGCAGTTGATAGGTTGAGTCTCTTCTCTCATGTGAGACAGGATAGGTGGATCAGGTGGGTAAAGGAGAGCACATTTAGACAGAACACCTCCGCAGACTGTTGAAAGGAACAGTAGTGGGCCTGAGACTACTCTTTAAAGTGAGATGGGAGAGGAACAGTAGTGGGCCTGAGACTACTCTTTAAAGTGAGATGGGAGAGGAACAGTAGTGGGCCTGAGACTACTCTTTAAAGTGAGATGGGAGAGGAACAGTAGTGGGCCTGAGACTACTCTTTAAAGTGAGATGGGAGAGGAACAGTAGTGGGCCTGAGACTACTCTTTAAAGTGAGATGGGAGAGGAACAGTAGTGGGCCTGAGACTACTCTTTAAAGTGAGATGGGAGAGGAACAGTAGTGGGCCTGAGACTACTCTTTAAAGTGAGATGGGAGAGGAACAGTAGTGGGCCTGAGACTACTCTTTAAAGTGAGATGGGAGAGGAACAGTAGTGGGCCTGAGACTACTCTTTAAAGTGAGATGGGAGAGGAACAGTAGTGGGCCTGAGACTACTCTTTAAAGTGAGATGGGAGAGGAACAGTAGTGGGCCTGAGACTACTCTTTAAAGTGAGATGGGAGAGGAACAGTAGTGGGCCTGAGACTACTCTTTAAAGTGAGATGGGAGAGGAACAGTAGTGGGCCTGAGACTACTCTTTAAAGTGAGATGGGAGAGAGAGAACAGAGTGGGGAGCCAGGGAGGTCAGTTGTATCCCAGATCAGAGTGGTCCATCAGGCCTCTTCTCCAGGCTGTACTCCCTGGTCCTCAGGACCTTCCAGCCCACCACCCCAAGCAGGAAGATCCCCATCACCTTGAAGCCCACCTGCAGGCCCAGGTACCTGCAGAGATACGATAAGGCAGGAGGGTTAGAGCTAGTTTAGCATGACTGTAAATATCACAATCCCACCTGTAGACCCAGGTACCTGCAGGGAAATCAATCAACCAATCAGTCAACCAACCAATCACCAACCAATCAATCAACCAATCAGTCAACCAACCAATCAATCAACCAATCACCAAGCAATCAACCAATCAGTCAACCAACCAATCAATCAACCAATCAGTCAACCAACCAATCACCAACCAATCAGTCAACCAACCAATCAATCAACCAATCAGTCAACCAACCAATCAATCAACCAATCACCAAGCAAAACATTAATCAATTAGTCATTCTAACTTTTATAAATGAGGCGTGACAATAGTTACATCAGACATTGTTCTTACCTGTTCCTCAGGATGTTATTGTCATAGTAACCACAGCCCAGCCGGCTGTTACAGGGTTCTTACCTGTTCCTCAGGATGTTATTGTCATAGTAACCACATCCCAGCCGGCTGTTACAGGGTTCTTACCTGTTCCTCAGGATGTTATTGTCATAGTAACCACAGCCCAGCCGGCTGTTACAGGGTTCTTACCTGTTCCTCAGGATGTTATTGTCATAGTAACCACAGCCCAGCAGGCTGTTACAGGGTTCTTACCTGTTCCTCAGGATGTTATTGTCATAGTAACCACAGCCCAGCCGGCTGTTACAGGGTTCTTACCTGTTCCTCAGGATGTTATTGTCATAGTAACCACATCCCAGCCGGCTGTTACAGGGTTCTTACCTGTTCCTCAGGATGTTATTGTCATAGTAACCACATCCCAGCCGGCTGTTACAGGCCTGTTTCCACCAGATACAGGAGCTGTCGATGACAATGCCGAACAGGGCTGGGGCCGGTAACCAGGCTAGAATAGAGGAGGATCACACAATACATCACATTATATACAGGATCTGAGGATGGTCATGTTGAACAGGGCTAGTAACCAGGCTATTTAATATTATATTATATTATATACAGGAGCTGAGGACGGTCATGTTGAACAGGGCTAGTAACCAGGCTATTTAATATTATATTATATACAGGAGTTGAGGACGGTCATGTTGAACAGGGCTAGTAACCAGGCTATTTAATATTATATTATATACAGGAGCTGAGGATGGTCATGCTGAACAGGGCTAGTAACCAGGCTATTTAATATTATATTATATTATATACAGGAGCTGAGGATGGTCATGTTGAACAGGGCTGGTAACCAGGCTATTTAATATTATATTATATTATATACAGGAGCTGAGGATGGTCATGCTGAACAGGGCTGGTAACCAGGCTATT
This sequence comes from Salvelinus fontinalis, assembly GCF_029448725.1. Taxonomy (NCBI): domain Eukaryota; kingdom Metazoa; phylum Chordata; class Actinopteri; order Salmoniformes; family Salmonidae; genus Salvelinus; species Salvelinus fontinalis. The sequence goes on from NC_074678.1 coordinate 9,481,149, forward strand.
TAATATTATATTATATTATATACAGGATCTGAGGACGGTCATGTTGAACAGGGCTGGTAACCAGGCTATTTAATATTATATTATATACAGGATCTGAGGATGGTCATGTTGAACAGGGCTGGTAACCAGGCTATTAAATATGATATTATATTATATACAGGAGCTGAGGACGGTCATGTTGAACAGGGCTGGTAACCAGGCTATTTAATATTATATTATATACAGGAGCTGAGGATGGTCATGCTGAACAGGGCTGGTAACCAGGCTATTTAATATTATATTATATACAGGAGCTGAGGATGGTCATGCTGAACAGGGCTGGTAACCAGGCTATTTAATATGATATTATATACAGGAGCTGAGGATGGTCATGCTGAACAGGGCTGGTAACCAGGCTATTTAATATGATATTATATACAGGAGCTGAGGATGGTCATGCTGAACAGGGCTAGTAACCAGGCTATTTAATATTATATTATATTATATACAGGAGCTGAGGATGGTCATGTTGAACAGGGCTGGTAACCAGGCTATTTAATATTATATTATATTATATACAGGAGCTGAGGATGGTCATGCTGAACAGGGCTGGTAACCAGGCTATTTAATATGATATTATATACAGGAGCTGAGGATGGTCATGCTGAATAGGGCTGGTAACCAGGCTATTTAATATGATATTATATACAGGAGCTGAGGATGGTCATGCTGAACAGGGCTGGTAACCAGGCTATTTAATATGATATTATATACAGGAGCTGAGGATGGTCATGCTGAATAGGGCTGGTAACCAGGCTATTTAATATTATATTATATACAGGAGTTGAGGATGGTCATGTTGAACAGGGCTGGTAACCAGGCTATTTAATATTATATTATATTATATACAGGAGCTGAGGACGGTCATGTTGAACAGGGCTGGTAACCAGGCTATTTAATATGATATTATATTATATACAGGAGCTGAGGATGGTCATGTTGAACAGGGCTGGTAACCAGACTATTTAATATTATATTATATTATATACAGGAGCTGAGGACGGTCATGTTGAACAGGGCTGGTAACCAGGCTATTTAATATTATATTATATACAGGATCTGAGGATGGTCATGTTGAACAGGGCTGGTAACCAGGCTATTTAATATTATATTATATACAGGAGCTGAGGATGGTCATGTTGAACAGGGCTGGTAACCAGACTATTAAATATGATATTATATACAGGATCTGAGGATGGTCATGTTGAACAGGGCTAGTAACCAGACTATTAAATATGATATTATATTATATACAGGAGCTGAGGACGGTCATGTTGAACAGGGCTGGTAACCAGGCTATTTAATATTATATACAGGAGCTGAGGATGGTCATGTTGAACAGAGCTGGTAACCAGGCTATTATAATACAATAATATGGACATTATCTGAGACATAACTCTAAAAATGAACACTGTTCATAGAAAATAACAGCATTTCAATGTAGTTCACATCAGTTGTCATCCACTAGAGGGCACTGTAACACTACATTGACGGATGATAAAGCCGGGTCATATCCTAGAAGACGGGTCATATCCTGGAGCGGTGGATTTGATATATCATTATATTCCATTGTGTGTTGTTTTAGCAACATCTGTCTTTATAAAGAAGACATCTAAAAGAGGACACTTACCAAGCACTCTCATGAGCAGAAACTGGACTCCTATGGCAAAGGATTTGTCTTCATGGGGAACAGTTCTGAAACAATTCAAGCAAAGAAAGATAGATTACATAAAAAAAATTAAAAAACGAATTATAAAGTTTTAGCTTAAATATGTTAAATATGTTAAACATCTTCTCTTTGGACTTTGTGCTACTTATGAGGAGTATTCCAAATCAAATTATAATGAACAATTAAATGAAATTACACTTTATCCCGCCATTAATTAGCTGAGGACCATCATATATTCAGTACCAGTCAAAAGTTCAGTCACACCTACTCATTCAAGGGTTTTTCTTTATTTTTTACTATTTTCTACATTGTAGAATCATAGTGAAGACATCAACACTATGAAATAACACATATGGAATCATGCAGTAACCAAAAAAAAGTGTTAAACAAATCAAAATATATTCCATCATATAGATGGGGTTGTGTGTTAGAGAGAGAGGTTACCTGAGGACCATCATATAGATGGGGCTGTGTGTTAGAGAGGTTACCTGAGGACCATCATGTAGATGGGGTTGTGTGTTAGGGAGAGAGAGGTTACCTGAGGACCATCATATAGATGGGGTTGTGTGTTAGAGAGAGAGGTTACCTGAGGACCATCATGTAGATGGGGTTGTGTGTTAGGGAGAGAGAGGTTACCTGAGGACCATCATATAGATGGGGTTGTGTGTTAGGGAGAGAGAGGTTACCTGAGGACCATCATATAGATGTGGTAGTGTGTTAGGGAGAGAGAGGTTACCTGAGGACCATCATATAGATGTGGTAGTGTGTTAGAGAGGTTACCTGAGGACCATCATGTAGATGGGGTTGTGTGTTAGAAAGAGAGGTTACCTGAGGACCATCATATAGATGTGGTAGTGTGTTAGAGAGGTTACCTGAGGACCATCATGTAGATGGGGTTGTGTGTTAGGGAGAGAGAGGTTACCTGAGGACCATCATGTAGATGGGGCTGTGTGTTAGAGAGAGAGGTTACCTGAGGACCATCATATAGATGGGGTTGTGTGTTAGAGAGAGAGGTTACCTGAGGACCATCATATAGATGGGGCTGTGTGTTAGAGAGGTTACCTGAGGACCATCATATAGATGGGGTTGTGTGTTAGAGAGAGAGGTTACCTGAGGACCATCATATAGATGGGGTTGTGTGTTAGAGAGAGAGAGAGGTTACCTGAGGACCATCATGTAGATGGGGTTGTGTGTTAGGGAGAGAGAGGTTACCTGAGGACCATCATATAGATGGGGTTGTGTGTTAGAGAGAGAGAGAGAGAGGTTACCTGAGGACCATCATATAGATGGGGTTGTGTGTTAGAGAGAGAGAGGTTACCTGAGGACCATCATATAGATGGGGTTGTGTGTTAGGGAGAGAGAGGTTACCTGAGGACCATCATATAGATGGGGTTGTGTGTTAGGGAGGCGATCAACCCGGCCAGAGAGACGAGGAACATGACAGGAAGCAGGAAGTGAGGACATTGGTTGGGGCATGGTCCGGGGCGGGCAGTACCCCCATCACTACCCTGGCTGTAGGCTATACAGATACAGTCTGTGTACTTCTACAGCAGAAGAAGAACACAGGAGACACCAGTGTCAATATATAAAAGATAGACGCCATACATTTCTCAGATTCAAAAAGCAAATTGTACAAAATGACTTGTTTTCAAATAAGACAACGGCTAAATTGTGAACGATCGATACCCTGTACTGATTTCAAAGTACTGTAATTAACGTTAACTACAGTTAACTCCGTTAAACGGGTGTCCTGACTCTCTGAGGTCATTAAAGATCCCATGGCACTTATCGTAAGAGTAGGGGTGTTAACCCCGGTGTCCTGGCTAGATTCCCAATCTGGCCCTCAAAGCATCATGGTCACCTAATAATCCCCAGTTTACAATTGGCTCATTCATCCCCCTCCTCTCCCCTGTAACTATTCCCCAGGTCGTTGCTGCAAATGAGAACGTGTTCTCAGTCAACTTACCTGGTAAAATAACGGTAAAATAAATAAATAAAACTCTTGGTCTGAATTGAAGACTAGCTAATTTCAACTCGTCAACATAATGGCCATGCATTGTTTATTATATACACACGAAGTCAATTAAACTATGAGCCTTGCCACAGTCCTTTTACTTGTGGATTACTCTACTACTGCAACATCTACACGTGGTTTATCTCCACTTAGAACACTTCCTGTGTCCCAGGGCTGATTACAGACGGATCGGACCGGCCCATTGATTATTAAACCATCCGTATCGCGTAGCTGCACTGTAGGTAGAGAGACTGTAGCCCAGTCAGACACATAGCGATATGTCTGGCTGGCTGCCTTGCTGACCCAAAGACACTCTCCTAGACTGGGTTTAATCAGTTTAACCAGTTGAAGATTTAGACCTTACATATGTAGGATCTTAATTTGACCCGTTTCTTACAGTAGGAACATACCAGGACATGGCCCTGCAGTAAACAGGAAAATGTGAATTATTTTGTGGATTATAATTCATGGACATTTTTGTAAGGGGGTTGGATACATTTGTTTGTTTGGGCAAATCAAGTCTGACGTTTTTAAGTGGAAACGTTAGAAGCTTTTTTAAACCTTGAATACACTACAATCGGTAGTGAAAAAAGTACCCAATTGTCATACTTGAGTAAAAGTATAAATCATTTAAAATTCCTTATATTAAGCAATAAGGATGGCACCATTTCTTGTTTTCTTAATTTACGGATAGCCAGGGGCACACTTCAACACTAATTTAGACTTAATTTACAAACAAAGTATGTGTTTAGTGAGTCCTCCAGATCAGAGGCAGTAGGGATGACCAGGGATGTTCTCTGGATAAGTGTGTGAATCAGACCTTATTCCTGTCCTGCTAAGCACTCAAAATGAAACTAGTACTTTTAGGTGTCAGGGAAAATGTATGGAGTAAAAAGTACATTATTTTCTTTAGGAATGTAGTGAAGTTAAAGTTGTCAAAAATATAAATAGTAAAGTACAGATACCCCCAAAAAATGACTTAAGTAGTACTTTACACTACAAGTTTGCATTTCCTGCTGTACAGGACATTTACTGGGTGATCAAATTAAGATCCTACATCTGTAACATTACCATTGGTTCAGTTATGCCATATTACTTCCCTAACTTAATTTGGACTTGATCTTTCTGCAATCAAAGCAGATGAATGTGCACTCGTCAGAAGCCTAAGATTAAATGGCCACCTACCAGAACCCTGAATTTGTTATTGGGGTCTTTGGTGTACTCTTTGCAGCCTGCGTGACAGGGAGACAGGTACTCGATGTTGTCAGATCCACACACTGGGTTAAAGGCGTTAACAGGACAGGAGCAGTTAGAATTACAGGTGGCCAGAAATCTGTGGGAGGGGAGAAGATGTTTAGAGAATAGGTTAGGGTGTCACAATAGAGGTATACCATTTTTCCACATTATTGTGCTGAGCTGGCTCAGATATTGTCTTTTCATGTTGACCTTTCCAGCACGGTTCCAGCAAACTATGGTGGATGCCTAACGAATTGCAAAAAAAAAAAATCGCTGAAGTTGGAGACTTTTATTTCCCTCGCCAACTTTAAACATCTGCTATCTGAGCAGCTAACCGATCGCTGCAGCTGTACATAGTCCATCTGTAAACAGCCCACCCAATTTACCTGCCTCATCCCCTTACTGTTTTTTATTTATTTACTTTTCTGCTCTTTTGCACACTAGTATCACTACTTACACAATATCATCTGATGATTTATCACTCCAGTGTTAATCTGCTAAATTGTAATTATTCTCTCCTATGGCCTATTTATTGCCTACCTCCTCATGCCTTTTGCACACAATGTATATAGACTCATTTCTTTTTCCTACTGTGTTATTGTGTTATTGACTTGTTTATTGTTTACTCCATGTGTAACTCTGTGTTGTTGTATGTGTCAAACTGCTTTGCTTTATCTTGGGCAAGTCGCAGTTGTAAATGAGAACTTGTTCTCAACTAGCCTACCTGGTTAAATAAAGGTGAAATAAATAAAGAAATAAAAAATGGTTAAGCAGGCCAGAAGAGTACAAGGCTAGCTAGGCTTGGCTCACCTCGGCTCAGTTCACTAGTGTGAAAAGGGCATTTCCACGTTTATATAAGGGTTATGGGATCACAGCAGAGTTCTGGGTGAGTTAAGTTTATCGGTAGAGTTCTGGGTGAGTTAAGTTTATCAGTAGAGCTCTGGGTGAGTTAAGTTCATCAGTAGAGTTCTGGGTGAGTTAAGTTTATCGGTAGAGTTCTGGGTGAGTTAAGTTCATCAGTAGAGTTCTGGGTGAGTTAAGTTCATCAGTAGAGTTCTGGGTGAGTTAAGTTCATCAGTAGAGTTCTGGGAGTGTTAAGTTCATCAGTAGAGTTCTGGGTGAGTTAAGTTCATCAGTAGTTAAGTTTGAGTTAAGTTTAAGTTCAGTTTATCAGTAGAGCTCTGGGTGAGTTAAGTTTATCAGTAGAGCTCTGGGTGAGTTAAGTTTATCAGTAGAGCTCTGGGTGAGTTAAGTTCATCAGCAGAGTTCAGTGCCAAACCACATAACAGAAGACAACTGAGATATGGGGTTATGGGGTAAAGACCAGAGTTCCTGTTATTGTTATGTGTTGTTCATTAGCCTCTGTTTGGTGTTGTACTTTAGTAACAACATCCCTAGTCACCAGTGGCACAGCGCCGAACAGTAGCCTTTGTCTTAGTGTCCACAAGTGGCTAGTTAATTAACGGTGTCTTCTACAAAGTTCACAAGGCTCCGTATGTTTGCTTGTGTAATATCAAAAAGGTAAGCTAAATTAAGTTCAATGTCCTCAAGACCTGACAATATTGTAACTGATGGGCTTGTGCAAGTGTTTCACCAGACTCTTTTTTTGTACAATGAATTAAAATGCTTCTGACCTCTCTAGAAATCTGTGAATTAAAAACCTACAAAATATCAACTGTCAATCTACAGAGACAGTAACACAGCATCCCCAAAATGACAAACTACAAACAACATCAACAACAGCCCAATCAGCCAAGGCAGGGCCCAATCAGTCAGGGCAGGGCCCAATCAGCCAAGGTAGGGCCCAATCAGTCAGGGCAGGGCCCAATCAGCCAAGGCAGGGCCCAATCAGTCAGGGCAGGGCCCAATCAGCCAAGGTAGGGCCCAATCAGTCAGGGCAGGGCCCAATCAGCCAAGGCAGGGCCCAATCAGCCAAGGCAGGGCCCAATCAGTCAGGGCAGGGCCCAATCAGCCAAGGCAGGGCCCAATCAGCCAAGGCAGGGCCCAATCAGTCAGGACATGGCCCAATCAGTCAGGACATGGCCCAATCAGTCAGGACATGGCCCAATCAGTCAGGACATGGCCCAATCAGCCAGGACAAGGCCCAATCAGTCAGGACATGGCCCAATCAGCCAGGACATGGCCCAATCAGTCAGGACATGGCCCAATCAGTCAGGACATGGCCCAATCAGTCAGGACATGGCCCAATCAGTCAGGACATGGCCCAATCAGTCAGGACATGGCCCAATCAGTCAGGACATGGCCCAATCAGTCAGGGCAGGGCCCAATCAGCCAGGGCAGGGCCCAATCAACCAGAACATGGCCCAATCAACCAGAACATGGCCCAATCAACCAGTGCTACATGGCCCAATCAACCAGTGCTACATGGCCCAATCAACCAGTGCTACATGGCCCAATCAACCAGTGCTACATGGCCCAACCAACCAGGGCTACATGGCCCAATCAGTCAGGACATGGCCCTCCAAATATGTAACTGTTTGGCAAAGATGCAGATCCCTTCTCTGACTCACCCATGGGGTGTGTAGTTGACCTTCGCCACCCTCTGTGTGGGACAGCCCATGAAGAAGAGAGGGATGATGAGGAGGACAGAAATGGTGAGCATGGCGACAGAGAAACGAGGGATGGTCTTCAGAGAGAGACCTGTCCTCTTCATGATGACTCCACCCACCAGCATCCCCACGGCAACGGACGGAAGGTTCACCGCACCTGAGGGAGAAGACAAGATTTTGAGAGCAGAACAGATTTAAATACTTTCTCCACAGTATGTGACCGTATACTGTTTCTTTGTATCTGTGTGGTGTATCGATATCTACATACAGAACTCCAAAAGACAGAGATAGTATGAAAGAGTACTTAGAGAACTGACTTCACTAAAAGATAAGATCAGCTTTATTGTCTCAGGCATACAAACGCTAGCCTGGTTGCCAGTCTCTGTTCAGCTGTTACATTGTACATGACACAGAGTAGAAGGAGTGGAATGTTACAGAGACTGGCAACCAGATCAGAGCCGCAGGGAAAACGTGTAGCGAGACAGCATTTGCCCCAGTACTTTTCAATCTGGTACGGCGCCGCCATACCATTTTCAAAAGCAGCAGCACCAAACGCGTTTTCACCAGACATTTATTAGTTCACGTCACAGAAAATAAAACGTAGAAAAAAAAACTGCAATGGAAAAGAAAGCAGTCGTTTCTCACTGAACAAGTTGACGTAGTACCACCCCCCAAATTTCTGCCCATTTTGTTTTGTCTAGTGAATAAAACCTGGGATTTCACACGGTAACCCCGCCCCCCTCCCGCTGTGATAGGTGGGTTCACCTGTCAACCGCGCCTCTCAACAACTATTTTTGGTTGCACCTGCACCTCGTTGTTTGACTCCGCCTTCCTCATGAGAGCGAACACCATTTTTAATGGAAAACAAGGTAGCTACAGTCTCTTGACATTCACACCCATTGACTTTTTACACATTTTTGTTGTGTTAACGACTGAAATGTAGATTAGTTTGTCATCGGCCTACACACAATACCCCATCAATTCAAAGTGTACAGTGCCTTGCTAAAGTATTCATCCCCCTTGGCGTTTTTCCTATTTTGTTGCATTACAACCTGTAATTTAAATGGATTTTTATTTGGATTTCATGTAATGGACATACAATTACTTGTTTCAACAAAAAAAAATACTGAAAAGTGTAGCGTGCATATGTATTCACCCCCTTTGCTATGAAGCCCCTAAATAAGATCTGATGCAACCAATTACCTTCAGGAGTCACATAATTAGTTAAATAAAGTCCACCTGTGTGCAATCTAAGTGTCACATGATCTGTCAAATGATCTCAGTATATATACACCTGTTCTGAAAGGCCCCAGAGTCTGCAACACCACTAAACAAGGGGCACCACCAAGCAAGCGGCACCATGAAGACCAAGGAGCTCTCCAAACAGGTCAGGGACAAAGTTGTGGAGGAGTACAGATCAGGGTTGGGTTATAAAAAAAATATCCGAAACGTTGAACATCCCACGGAGCACCATTAAATCCATTATTAAAAAATGGAAAGAATATGGCACCACAACAAACCTGGCAAGAGAGGGCCGCCCACCAAAACTCACGGACCAGGCAAGGAGGGCATTAATCAGAGGCAACAAGGAGACCAAAAATAACCCTGAAGGAGCTGCAATGTCCATAGGACCATTTTAAGCCGTACACTCCACAGAGCTGGACTTTATGGAAGAGTGGCCAGAAAAAAGCCATTGCTTAAAGAAAAAAATAAACAAACCCATTTGGTGTTCACCAAAGGCATGTGAGAGACTCCCCAAACATATGGAAGAAGGTACTCTGGTCAGATGAGACTAAAATTGAGCGTTTTGGCCATCGAGGAAAACGCTATGTCTGGCGCAAACCCAACACCCTTCATCACCCCGAGAAAACCATCCCCACAGTGAAGCATGGTGGCAGCATCATGCTGTGGGGATGTTTTTCATCGGCAGGGACTGGGAAACTGGTCAGAATTTGAAGGAATGATAATTGGCGCTAAGTACAGGGATATTTTTGGGGGGAAATCTGTTTCAGTCTTCCAGAGATTTGAGACTGGGACGGAGGTCCCTAAGCATACTGCTAAAGCAGTAAGAGGAAACATTTAAATGTCTTGGAATGGCCTAGTCAAAGCCCAGAACTCAATCCAATTGAGAATCTGTGGTATGACTTAAAGAATGCTGTACACCAGCGGAACCCACCCAACTTGAAGGAGCTGGAGCAGTTTTGCCTTGAAGAATGGGCAACAATCCCAGTGGCTAGATGTGCCAAGCTTATAGAGACATATCCCAAGAGACTTGCAGCTGTAATTGCTGCAAAAGGTGGCTCTGCAAAGTATTGACTTTGGGGGGGTGAATAGTTATGCACGCTCAAGTTTTCAGTTTTTTTGTCTTATTTCTTGTTTGTTTCACAATTTCACAATTGTTTCATACTTCAAAATGGTAGGCATGTTATGTAAATCAAATTATACAACCCCCCCCAAAATCTATTTTTATTCCAGGTTGTAAAGCAACAAAATAGGAAAAATGCCAAGGGGGGTGAATACTTTAGCAAGCCATGGTAATCATGTTTTCAAAATGAAAAGCTGAAATGCCTTGATACAATAAGTATTCATCCCCTTTGTTATGGCAAGCCTAAATCATTTCAGGAGTAAAAATGGACTCACTCTGTGTGCAATAATAGTGTTAAACATGATTTTTGAACGACTGTCTTATCTCTGTACATACAATTATCTGTAAGGTCCCTCAGTCGAGCAGTAACTTTCAAACACAGCTGTAACTCAACAAAATGTGGAATACGTCATGGGGTATGAATACTTTCTGAAGGCACTGTATGTGTTAATAAAAACAGTTTAAGTCGTCCTCTATGATCCAATCTATAGCTAGCTCACAAAACTACTAACGTTAGCTTTAGTAGCATAGCTAGCTAGCTAGCTGGCTGACATTAGCTGGTTAGATTGATGCAATCATGTAGCCAGCAGCTAACGTTAATAACGTAGACTCAACTGAATGTGTTTGGCGCAGGATAAAGAATATGAAATGATCTGCTGCTTCTACCCAAGGCATACTGTTCCTGGAAAGGTTAGTCAGTCAGTTTGTTAGTCCAGTTATGTTGGCATATTATTTCCACTGCTGGTGATTATTCACAAATGTTTGTGGTAAAAAAGTAAATATTCTACAACTTCCGCCACAGAGCGGTCGACACAGACACTATGAACACACATAGTTTGATCCAGGGTTTGATCCACCTTAGGCCAGGAGTGTTTTAATTTAGCTGGGAAGCAATGAGGAGATTCAAGATGCCCCCCCCCATATCAATTCCATTTTTTTAGTTGAGTTTCGATTGACCTCTTTACCGCATCTATAGTTTATCAATAAAGATACAGACATACTAGCTCCTCTGTTCAACATAGTGTGTGTGTGTGTGTGTACGCAGGCCTGCATAGGACAAAGCAGCTAATGAGGTACTGCTCTGTCAGCTGTCATAGGCAGCCTTGCTGTCTGGAGAAGCTGTCTGCTGTCTGGAGAAGAGCTGCCTGCTTTCTGGAGAAGAGCTGTCTGCTGTCTGGAGAAGAGCTGTCTGCTGTCTGGAGAAGAGCTGTCTGGAGAAGAGCTGTCTGCTGTCTGTCTGGAGAAGAGCTGTCTGCTTTCTGTCTGGAGAAGAGCTGTCTGCTTTCTGTCTGGAGAAGAGCTGTCTGCTTTCTGTCTGGAGAAGAGCTGTCTGCTTTCTGTCTGGAGAAGAGCTGTCTGCTTTCTGTCTGGAGAAGAGCTGTCTGCTTTCTGTCTGGAGAAGAGCTGTCTGCTGTCTGGAGAAGAGCTGTCTGCTGTCTGGAGAAGAGCTGTCTGCTGTCTGGAGAAGAGCTGTCTGCTGTCTGGAGAAGAGCTGTCTGCCTTCTGTCTGGAGAAGAGCTGTCTGCCTTCTGTCTGGAGAAGAGCTGTCTGCCTTCTGTCTGGAGAAGAGCTGTCTGCCTTCTGTCTGGAGAAGAGCTGTCTGCTGTCTGTCTGGAGAAGAGCTGTCTGCTTTCTGGAGAAGAGCTGTCTGCTTTCTGTCTGGAGAAGAGCTGTCTGCTGTCTGTCTGGAGAAGAGCTGTCTGCTTTCTGTCTGGAGAAGAGCTGTCTGCTTTCTGTCTGGAGAAGAGCTGTCTGCTTTCTGTCTGGAGAAGAGCTGTCTGCTTTCTGTCTGGAGAAGAGCTGTCTGCTTTCTGTCTGGAGAAGAGGGTGCTTTCTGTCTGGAGAAGAGCTGTCTGCTTTCTGTCTGGAGAAGAGCTGTCTGCTTTCTGTCTGGAGAAGAGGGTGCTTTCTGTCTGGAGAAGAGCTGTCTGGAGAAGAGCTGTCTGGAGAAGAGCTGTCTGGAGAAGAGCTGTCTGGAGAAGAGCTGTCTGGAGAAGAGGGTGCTTTCTGTCTGGAGAAGAGGGTGCTTTAATGTTTCCATATATCCATGTGTGAATCCTTCTCAACTGTAATGTGATTTTGTGGATTCAAATAAACTACACTGCTCAACAAAAATAAAGGGAACACTTACACAACACAATGTAACTCCAAGTCAATCACACTTCTGTGAAATCAAACTGTCCACTTAGGAAGCAACACTGATTGACAATAAATTTCACATGCTGTTGTGCAAATGGAATAGACAAAAGGTGGAAATTATAGGCAATTAGCAAGACACCCCCAATAAAGGAGTGGAGACGCTACCAGGAGACAGGCCAGTACATCAGGAGACGTGGAGGAGGCCGTAGGAGGGCAACAACCCAGCAGCAGGACCGCTACCTCCACCTTTGTGCAAGGAGGAGCACTGCCAGAGCCCTGCAAAATGACCTCCAGCAGGCCACAAATGTGCATGTGTCTGCTCAAACGGTCAGAAACAGACTCCATGAGGGTGGTATGAGGGCCCGACGTCCACAGGTGGGGGTTGTGCTTACAGCCCAACACCGTGCAGGACGTTTGGCATTTGCCAGAGAACACCAAGATTGGCAAATTCGCCACTGGCGCCCTGTGCTCTTCACAGATGAAAGCAGGTTCACACTGAGCACATGTGACAGACGTGACAGAGTCTGGAGACGCCGTGGAGAACGTTCTGCTGCCTGCAACATCCTCCAGCATGACCGGTTTGGCGGTAGGTCAGTCATGGTGTGGGGTGGCATTTCTATGTGGGGCCGCACAGCCCTCCATGTGCTCGCCAGAGGTAGCCTGACTGCCATTAGGTACCGAGATGAGATCCTCAGACCCCTTGTGAGACCATATGCTGACACATGCACATTTGTGGCCTGCTGGAGGTCATTTTGCAGGGCTCTGGCAGTGCTCCTCCTTGCACAAAGGCGGAGGTAGCGGTCCTGCTGCTGGGTTGTTGCCCTCCTACGGCCTCCTCCACGTCTCCTGATGTACTGGCCTGTCTCCTGGTAGCGCCTCCATGCTCTGGACACTACGCTGACAGACACAGCAAACCTTCTTGCCACAGCTCGCATTGATGTGCCATCCTGGATGAGCTGCACTACCTGAGCCACTTGTGTGGGTTGTAGACTCCGTCTCATGCTACCACTAGAGTGAAAGCACCGCCAGCATTCAAAAGTGACCAAAACATCAGCCAGGAAGCAAGGAACTGAGAAGTGGTCTGTGGTCACCACCTGCAGAACCACTCCTTTATTGGGGGTGTCTTGCTAATTGCCTATAATTTCCACCTTTTGTCTATTCCATTACAGCATGTACAGCATGTGAAATGTATTGTCAATCAGTGTTGCTTCCTAAGTGGACAGTTTGATTTCACAGAAGTGTGATTGACTTGGAGTTACATTGTGTTGTTTAAGTGTTCCCTTTATTTTTTTGAGCAGTGTGTGTGTGTGTGTGTGTGTGTGTGTGTGTGTGTGTGTGTCTGTGTGTGTGTGTGTCTGTGTGTCTGTGTGTCTCTGTTTGTCTGTGTGTCTCTGTTTGTCTGTGTGTCTCTGTTTGTCTGTGTGTCTCTGTTTGTCTGTGTGTCTCTGTTTGTCTGTGTGTCTCTGTTTGTCTGTGTGTCTCTGTTTGTCTGTGTGTTTCTGTTTGTCTGTGTGGTGAGTATTTTGGGCTCCCGAGTGGCGCAGCGGTCTGAGACACTCCATCTCAGTGCAAGAGGCGTCACTACAGTCCCCCTGGTTTGAATCCAGGCTGCATCACATCCGGCTGTGATTGGGAGTCCCATAAGGCGGTGCACAATTGGCCCAGCGTCGTCCGGGTTTGACTTGTCTGACTTGTCTATTTTAATAAAGGTTAAATGTACGTCCGTCGTGTGTGTTGTACTGACCTATGAGGAGGCAGTGGTGCTGTACTGACCTATGAGGAGACAGTGGTGCTGTACTGACCTATGAGGAGACAGTGGTGCTGTACTGACCTATGAGGAGACAGTGGTGTTCTGTACTGACCTATGAGGAGGAAGTGGTGCTGTACTGACCTATGAGGAGGAAGTGGTGCTGTACTGACCTATGAGGAGACAGTGGTGTTCTGTACTGACCTATGAGGAGGAAGTGGTGCTGTACTGACCTATGAGGAGGAAGTGGTGCTGTACTGACCTATGAGGAGACAGTAGTGCTGTACTGACCTATGAGGAGACAGTGGTGCTGTACTGACCTATGAGGAGACAGTGGTGCTGTACTGACCTATGAGGAGACAGTGGTGTTCTGTACTGACCTATGAGGAGGAAGTGGTGCTATACTGACCTATGAGGAGACAGTAGTGCTGTACTGACCTATGAGGAGACAGTGGCGCTGTACTGACCTATGAGGAGGCAGTGGTGCTGTACTGACCTATGAGGAGGCTGTGGTGCTGTACTGACCTATGAGGAGACAGTAGTGTTCTGTACTGACCTATGAGGAGGCAGTAGTGTTCTGTACTGACCTATGAGGAGACAGTGGTGCTGTACTGACCTATGAGGAGGCAGTGGTGCTGTACTGACCTATGAGGAGACAGTGGTGCTGTACTGACCTATGAGGAGACAGTGGTGCTGTACTGACCTATGAGGAGGCAGTGGTGCTGTACTGACCTATGAGGAGACAGTAGTGTTCTGTAATGACCTATGAGGAGACAGTAGTGCTGTACTGACCTATGAGGAGGAAGTGGTGCTGTACTGACCTATGAGGAGACAGTAGTGTTCTGTAATGACCTATGAGGAGACAGTAGTGCTGTACTGACCTATGAGGAGGTTGCTGTAAGCGGTGGTCGTGCTGTACTGTCTCTCCAGGTACTTGTTGAGGAAGGTAGCGAGGCCAGCGATGACTGAAGAGAAACAGCACTGAGACAGAACCAACAGCAGGAACAGAGGACTGAGGAGCAGACGGACAAACAGCCTGGGGAACACTGGGGAGAGAGGAACAGAGGACAGACAGACACACATATACACACACACACACACACACACACACACACACACACACACACACACACACACACACACACACACACACACACACACACACACACACACACACACACACACACACACACAAATAAATGAGTCAGTTCACTAAGAAATACTGTAGCTACCAGGCAGACTCTCTGTGAAATCCTATAAAACACACAATACAAGTATAAAACAAGTTTCTCAAAACAATGGTCAGAGGGACCGGTACCAACATCAGTGACTACATCTCCTAACGTTGGTCAGAGGGACCGGTACCAACATCAGTGACTACATCTCCTAACGTTGGTCAGAGGGACCGGTACCAACAACAGTGACTACATCTCCTAACGATGGTCACAGGGACCGGTACCAACAACAGTGACTACATCTCCTAACGTTGGTCAGAGGGACCGGTACCAACATCAGTGACTACATCTCCTAACGATGGTCAGAGGGACCGGTACCAACATCAGTGACTACATCTCCTAACGTTGGTCAGAGGGACCGGTACCAACATCAGTGACTACATCTCCTAACGTTGGTCAGAGGGACCGGTACCAACATCAGTGACTACATCTCCTAACGATGGTCAGAGGGACCGGTACCAACATCAGTGACTACATCTCCTAACGTTGGTCAGAGGGACCGGTACCAACATCAGTGACTACATCTCCTAACGTTGGTCAGAGGGACCGGTACCAACATCAGTGACTACATCTCCTAACGTTGGTCAGAGGGACCGGTACCAACATCAGTGACTACATCTCCTAACGTTGGTCAGAGGGACCGGTACCAACATCAGTGACTACATCTCCTAACGTTGGTCAGAGGGACCGGTACCAACAACAGTGACTACATCTCCTAACGTTGGTCAGAGGGACCGGTACCAACAACAGTGACAACATCTCCTAACGTTGGTCAGAGGGACCGGTACCAACATCAGTGACTACATCTCCTAACGTTGGTCAGAGGGACCGGTACCAACAACAGTGACTACATCTCCTAACGTTGGTCAGAGGGACCGGTACCAACAACAGTGACTACATCTCCTAACGTTGGTCAGAGGGACCGGTACCAACATCAGTGACTACATCTCCTAACGATGGTCAGAGGGACCGGTACCAACAACAGTGACTACATCTCCTAACGTTGGTCAGAGGGACCGATACCAACATCAGTGACTACATCTCCTAACGTTGGTCAGAGGGACCGGTACCAACATCAGTGACAACATCTCCTAACGTTGGTCAGAGGGACCGGTACCAACAACAGTGACTACATCTCCTAACGTTGGTCAGAGGGACCGGTACCAACAACAGTGACAACATCTCCTAACGTTGGTCAGAGGGACCGGTACCAACAACAGTGACTACATCTCCTAACGTTGGTCAGAGGGACCGGTACCAACAACAGTGACAACATCTCCTAACGATGGTCAGAGGGACCGGTACCAACAACAGTGACTACATCTCCTAACGTTGGTAAGAGGGACCGGTACCAACAACAGTGACAACATCTCCTAACGATGGTCAGAGGGACCGGTACCAACAACAGTGACAACATCTCCTAACGTTGGTCAGAGGGACCGGTACCAACATCAGTGACTACATCTCCTAACGTTGGTCAGAGGGACCGGTACCAACATCAGTGACTACATCTCCTAACGTTGGTCAGAGGGACCGGTACCAAACGATGGTCAGAGGGACCGGTACCAACATCAGTGACTACATCTCCTAACGTTGGTCAGAGGGACCGGTACCAAACGATGGTCAGAGGGACCGGTACCAACATCAGTGACTACATCTCCTAACGTTGGTCAGAGGGACCGGTACCAACAACAGTGACTACATCTCCTAACGTTGGTCAGAGGGACCGGTACCAACAACAGTGAGTACATCTCCTAACGTTGGTCAGAGGGACCGGTACCAACAACAGTGACTACATCTCCTAACGTTGGTCAGAGGGACCGGTACCAACAACAATGACTACATCTCCTAACGATGGTCAGAGGGACCGGTACCAACAACAATGACTACATCTCCTAACGTTGGTCAGAGGGACCGGTACCAACAACAGTGACTACATCTCCTAACGTTGGTCAGAGGGACCGGTACCAACATCAGTGACTACATCTCCTAACGTTGGTCAGAGGGACCGGTACCAACATCAGTGACTACATCTCCTAACGTTGGTCAGAGGGACCGGTACCAACAACAGTGACTACATCTCCTAACGTTGGTCAGAGGGACCGGTACCAACAACAGTGACTACATCTCCTAACGTTGGTCAGAGGGACCGGTACCAACATCAGTGACTACATCTCCTAACGATGGTCACAGGGACCGGTACCAACATCAGTGACTACATCTCCTAACGTTGGTCAGAGGGACCGGTACCAACATCAGTGACTACATCTCCTAACGTTGGTCAGAGGGACCGGTACCAACATCAGTGACTACATCTCCTAACGATGGTCAGAGGGACCGGTACCAACATCAGTGACTACATCTCCTAACGATGGTCAGAGGGACCGGTACCAACATCAGTGACTACATCTCCTAACGTTGGTCAGAGGGACCGGTACCAACAACAGTGACTACATCTCCTAACGTTGGTCAGAGGGACCGGTACCAACAACAGTGACTACATCTCCTAACGTTGGTCAGAGGGACCGGTACCAACAACAGTGACTACATCTCCTAACGTTGGTCAGAGGGACCGGTACCAACAACAGTGACTACATCTCCTAACGTTGGTCAGAGGGACCGGTACCAACATCAGTGACTACATCTCCTAACGATGGTCAGAGGGACCGGTACCAACAACAGTGACTACATCTCCTAACGTTGGTCAGAGGGACCGGTACCAACAACAGTGACTACATCTCCTAACGATGGTCAGAGGGACCGGTACCAACAACAGTGACTACATCTCCTAACGTTGGTCAGAGGGACCGGTACCAACAACAGTGACTACATCTCCTAACGATGGTCACAGGGACCGGTACCAACAACAGTGACTACATCTCCTAACGTTGGTCAGAGGGACCGGTACCAACATCAGTGACTACATCTCCTAACGATGGTCAGAGGGACCGGTACCAACAACAGTGACTACATCTCCTAACGTTGGTCAGAGGGACCGGTACCAACAACAGTGACTACATCTCCTAACGTTGGTCAGAGGGACCGGTACCAACATCAGTGACTACATCTCCTAACGATGGTCAGAGGGACCGGTACCAACATCAGTGACTACATCTCCTAACGTTGGTCAGAGGGACCGGTACCAACATCAGTGACTACATCTCCTAACGATGGTCAGAGGGACCGGTACCAACATCAGTGACTACATCTCCTAACGTTGGTCAGAGGGACCGGTACCAACATCAGTGACTACATCTCCTAACGTTGGTCAGAGGGACCGGTACCAACAACAGTGACTACATCTCCTAACGTTGGTCAGAGGGACCGGTACCAAACGTTGGTCAGAGGGACCGGTACCAACATCAGTGACTACATCTCCTAACGATGGTCAGAGGGACCGGTACCAACAACAGTGACTACATCTCCTAACGTTGGTCAGAGGGACCGGTACCAAACGTTGGTCAGAGGGACCGGTACCAACATCAGTGACTACATCTCCTAACGTTGGTCAGAGGGACCGGTACCAACAACAGTGACTACATCTCCTAACGATGGTCACAGGGACCGGTACCAACAACAGTGACTACATCTCCTAACGTTGGTCAGAGGGACCGGTACCAACATCAGTGACTACATCTCCTAACGTTGGTCAGAGGGACCGGTACCAACATCAGTGACTACATCTCCTAACGTTGGTCAGAGGGACCGGTACCAAACGATGGTCAGAGGGACCGGTACCAACATCAGTGACTACATCTCCTAACGTTGGTCAGAGGGACCGGTACCAAACGATGGTCAGAGGGACCGGTACCAACATCAGTGACTACATCTCCTAACGTTGGTCAGAGGGACCGGTACCAACAACAGTGACTACATCTCCTAACGTTGGTCAGAGGGACCGGTACCAACAACAGTGACTACATCTCCTAACGTTGGTCAGAGGGACCGGTACCAAACGATGGTCAGAGGGACCGGTACCAACATCAGTGACTACATCTCCTAACGTTGGTCAGAGGGACCGGTACCAACAACAGTGACTACATCTCCTAACGTTGGTCAGAGGGACCGGTACCAACAACAGTGAGTACATCTCCTAACGTTGGTCAGAGGGACCGGTACCAACAACAGTGACTACATCTCCTAACGTTGGTCAGAGGGACCGGTACCAACAACAATGACTACATCTCCTAACGATGGTCAGAGGGACCGGTACCAACAACAATGACTACATCTCCTAACGTTGGTCAGAGGGACCGGTACCAACAACAGTGACTACATCTCCTAACGTTGGTCAGAGGGACCGGTACCAACATCAGTGACTACATCTCCTAACGTTGGTCAGAGGGACCGGTACCAACATCAGTGACTACATCTCCTAACGTTGGTCAGAGGGACCGGTACCAACAACAGTGACTACATCTCCTAACGTTGGTCAGAGGGACCGGTACCAACAACAGTGACTACATCTCCTAACGTTGGTCAGAGGGACCGGTACCAACATCAGTGACTACATCTCCTAACGATGGTCACAGGGACCGGTACCAACATCAGTGACTACATCTCCTAACTTTGGTCAGAGGGACCGGTACCAACATCAGTGACTACATCTCCTAACGTTGGTCAGAGGGACCGGTACCAACATCAGTGACTACATCTCCTAACGATGGTCAGAGGGACCGGTACCAACATCAGTGACTACATCTCCTAACGATGGTCAGAGGGACCGGTACCAACATCAGTGACTACATCTCCTAACGTTGGTCAGAGGGACCGGTACCAACAACAGTGACTACATCTCCTAACGTTGGTCAGAGGGACCGGTACCAACAACAGTGACTACATCTCCTAACGTTGGTCAGAGGGACCGGTACCAACAACAGTGACTACATCTCCTAACGTTGGTCAGAGGGACGGGTACCAACAACAGTGACTACATCTCCTAACGTTGGTCAGAGGGACCGGTACCAACATCAGTGACTACATCTCCTAACGATGGTCAGAGGGACCGGTACCAACAACAGTGACTACATCTCCTAACGTTGGTCAGAGGGACCGGTACCAACAACAGTGACTACATCTCCTAACGATGGTCAGAGGGACCGGTACCAACAACAGTGACTACATCTCCTAACGTTGGTCAGAGGGACCGGTACCAACAACAGTGACTACATCTCCTAACGATGGTCACAGGGACCGGTACCAACAACAGTGACTACATCTCCTAACGTTGGTCAGAGGGACCGGTACCAACATCAGTGACTACATCTCCTAACGATGGTCAGAGGGACCGGTACCAACAACAGTGACTACATCTCCTAACGTTGGTCAGAGGGACCGGTACCAACAACAGTGACTACATCTCCTAACGTTGGTCAGAGGGACCGGTACCAACATCAGTGACTACATCTCCTAACGATGGTCAGAGGGACCGGTACCAACATCAGTGACTACATCTCCTAACGTTGGTCAGAGGGACCGGTACCAACATCAGTGACTACATCTCCTAACGATGGTCAGAGGGACCGGTACCAACATCAGTGACTACATCTCCTAACGTTGGTCAGAGGGACCGGTACCAACATCAGTGACTACATCTCCTAACGTTGGTCAGAGGGACCGGTACCAACAACAGTGACTACATCTCCTAACGTTGGTCAGAGGGACCGGTACCAAACGTTGGTCAGAGGGACCGGTACCAAACGTTGGTCAGAGGGACCGGTACCAACATCAGTGACTACATCTCCTAACGATGGTCAGAGGGACCGGTACCAACAACAGTGACTACATCTCCTAACGTTGGTCAGAGGGACCGGTACCAAACGTTGGTCAGAGGGACCGGTACCAACATCAGTGACTACATCTCCTAACGTTGGTCAGAGGGACCGGTACCAACAACAGTGACTACATCTCCTAACGATGGTCACAGGGACCGGTACCAACAACAGTGACTACATCTCCTAACGTTGGTCAGAGGGACCGGTACCAACATCAGTGACTACATCTCCTAACGTTGGTCAGAGGGACCGGTACCAACATCAGTGACTACATCTCCTAACGTTGGTCAGAGGGACCGGTACCAAACGATGGTCAGAGGGACCGGTACCAACATCAGTGACTACATCTCCTAACGTTGGTCAGAGGGACCGGTACCAAACGATGGTCAGAGGGACCGGTACCAACATCAGTGACTACATCTCCTAACGTTGGTCAGAGGGACCGGTACCAACAACAGTGACTACATCTCCTAACGTTGGTCAGAGGGACCGGTACCAACAACAGTGACTACATCTCCTAACGTTGGTCAGAGGGACCGGTACCAAACGATGGTCAGAGGGACCGGTACCAACATCAGTGACTACATCTCCTAACGTTGGTCAGAGGGACCGGTACCAAACGATGGTCAGAGGGACCGGTACCAACATCAGTGACTACATCTCCTAACGTTGGTCAGAGGGACCGGTACCAAACGATGGTCAGAGGGACCGGTACCAACATCAGTGACTACATCTCCTAACGTTGGTCAGAGGGACCGGTACCAACAACAGTGACTACATCTCCTAACGTTGGTCAGAGGGACCGGTACCAACAACAGTGACTACATCTCCTAACGTTGGTCAGAGGGACCGGTACCAACATCAGTGACTACATCTCCTAACGTTGGTCAGAGGGACCGGTACCAACATCAGTGACTACATCTCCTAACGTTGGTCAGAGGGACCGGTACCAAACGATGGTCAGAGGGACCGGTACCAACATCAGTGACTACATCTCCTAACGTTGGTCAGAGGGACCGGTACCAAACGATGGTCAGAGGGACCGGTACCAACAACAGTGAGTACATCTCCTAACGTTGGTCAGAGGGACCGGTACCAACAACAGTGACTACATCTCCTAACGTTGGTCAGAGGGACCGGTACCAACAACAATGACTACATCTCCTAACGATGGTCAGAGGGACCGGTACCAACAACAATGACTACATCTCCTAACGTTGGTCAGAGGGACCGGTACCAACAACAATGACTACATCTCCTAACGTTGGTCAGAGGGACCGGTACCAACAACAGTGACTACATCTCCTAACGTTGGTCAGAGGGACCGGTACCAACAACAGTGACTACATCTCCTAACGTTGGTCAGAGGGACCGGTACCAACATCAGTGACTACATCTCCTAACGTTGGTCAGAGGGACCGGTACCAACAACAATGACTACATCTCCTAACGTTGGTCAGAGGGACCGGTACCAACAACAATGACTACATCTCCTAACGTTGGTCAGAGGGACCGGTACCAACATCAGTGACTACATCTCCTAACGATGGTCACAGGGACCGGTACCAACATCAGTGACTACATCTCCTAACGTTGGTCAGAGGGACCGGTACCAACATCAGTGACTACATCTCCTAACGTTGGTCAGAGGGACCGGTACCAACATCAGTGACTACATCTCCTAACGATGGTCAGAGGGACCGGTACCAACATCAGTGACTACATCTCCTAACGATGGTCAGAGGGACCGGTACCAACATCAGTGACTACATCTCCTAACGTTGGTCAGAGGGACCGGTACCAACAACAGTGACTACATCTCCTAACGTTGGTCAGAGGGACCGGTACCAACAACAGTGACTACATCTCCTAACGTTGGTCAGAGGGACCGGTACCAACAACAGTGACTACATCTCCTAACGTTGGTCAGAGGGACCGGTACCAACAACAGTGACTACATCTCCTAACGTTGGTCAGAGGGACCGGTACCAACATCAGTGACTACATCTCCTAACGATGGTCAGAGGGACCGGTACCAACAACAGTGACTACATCTCCTAACGTTGGTCAGAGGGACCGGTACCAACAACAGTGACTACATCTCCTAACGATGGTCAGAGGGACCGGTACCAACAACAGTGACTACATCTCCTAACGTTGGTCAGAGGGACCGGTACCAACAACAGTGACTACATCTCCTAACGATGGTCACAGGGACCGGTACCAACAACAGTGACTACATCTCCTAACGTTGGTCAGAGGGACCGGTACCAACATCAGTGACTACATCTCCTAACGATGGTCAGAGGGACCGGTACCAACAACAGTGACTACATCTCCTAACGTTGGTCAGAGGGACCGGTACCAACATCAGTGACTACATCTCCTAACGTTGGTCAGAGGGACCGGTACCAACATCAGTGACTACATCTCCTAACGTTGGTCAGAGGGACCGGTACCAACAACAGTGACTACATCTCCTAACGATGGTCAGAGGGACCGGTACCAACATCAGTGACTACATCTCCTAACGTTGGTCAGAGGGACCGGTACCAACATCAGTGACTACATCTCCTAACGATGGTCAGAGGGACCGGTACCAACATCAGTGACTACATCTCCTAACGATGGTCAGAGGGACCGGTACCAACATCAGTGACTACATCTCCTAACGTTGGTCAGAGGGACCGGTACCAACATCAGTGACTACATCTCCTAACGTTGGTCAGAGGGACCGGTACCAACATCAGTGACTACATCTCCTAACGATGGTCAGAGGGACCGGTACCAACATCAGTGACTACATCTCCTAACGTTGGTCAGAGGGACCGGTACCAACATCAGTGACTACATCTCCTAACGATGGTCAGAGGGACCGGTACCAACATCAGTGACTACATCTCCTAACGTTGGTCAGAGGGACCGGTACCAACATCAGTGACTACATCTCCTAACGTTGGTCAGAGGGACCGGTACCAAACGTTGGTCAGAGGGACCGGTACCAACATCAGTGACTACATCTCCTAACGATGGTCAGAGGGACCGGTACCAACAACAGTGACTACATCTCCTAACGATGGTCAGAGGGACCGGTACCAACAACAGTGACTACATCTCCAAACGTTGGTCAGAGGGACCGGTACCAACAACAGTGACTACATCTCCTAACGTTGGTCAGAGGGACCGGTACCAACATCAGTGACTACATCTCCTAACGTTGGTCAGAGGGACCGGTACCAACATCAGTGACTACATCTCCTAACGATGGTCAGAGGGACCGGTACCAACATCAGTGACTACATCTCCTAACGTTGGTCAGAGGGACCGGTACCAACATCAGTGACTACATCTCCTAACGTTGGTCAGAGGGACCGGTACCAAACGTTGGTCAGAGGGACCGGTACCAACATCAGTGACTACATCTCCTAACGTTGGTCAGAGGGACCGGTACCAAACGTTGGTCAGAGGGACCGGTACCAACATCAGTGACTACATCTCCTAACGTTGGTCAGAGGGACCGGTACCAAACGATGGTCAGAGGGACCGGTACCAACAACAGTGACTACATCTCCTAACGTTGGTCAGAGGGACCGGTACCAACATCAGTGACAACATCTCCTAACGTTGGTCAGAGGGACCGGTACCAACAACAGTGACTACATCTCCTAACGTTGGTCAGAGGGACCGGTACCAACAACAGTGACAACATCTCCTAACGTTGGTCAGAGGGACCGGTACCAACAACAGTGACTACATCTCCTAACGTTGGTCAGAGGGACCGGTACCAACAACAGTGACAACATCTCCTAACGATGGTCAGAGGGACCGGTACCAACAACAGTGACTACATCTCCTAACGTTGGTAAGAGGGACCGGTACCAACAACAGTGACAACATCTCCTAACGATGGTCAGAGGTAACGGTACCAACAACAGTGACAACATCTCCTAACGTTGGTCAGAGGGACCGGTACCAACATCAGTGACTACATCTCCTAACGTTGGTCAGAGGGACCGGTACCAACATCAGTGACTACATCTCCTAACGTTGGTCAGAGGGACCGGTACCAAACGATGGTCAGAGGGACCGGTACCAACAACAGTGACTACATCTCCTAACGTTGGTCAGAGGGACCGGTACCAACAACAGTGACTACATCTCCTAACGTTGGTCAGAGGGACCGGTACCAACAACAGTGACTACATCTCCTAACGTTGGTCAGAGGGACCGGTACCAACATCAGTGACTACATCTCCTAACGTTGGTCAGAGGGACCGGTACCAACATCAGTGACTACATCTCCTAACGTTGGTCAGAGGGACCGGTACCAAACGATGGTCAGAGGGACCGGTACCAACATCAGTGACTACATCTCCTAACGTTGGTCAGAGGGACCGGTACCAAACGATGGTCAGAGGGACCGGTACCAACATCAGTGACTACATCTCCTAACGTTGGTCAGAGGGACCGGTACCAACAACAGTGACTACATCTCCTAACGTTGGTCAGAGGGACCGGTACCAACAACAGTGAGTACATCTCCTAACGTTGGTCAGAGGGACCGGTACCAACAACAGTGACTACATCTCCTAACGTTGGTCAGAGGGACCGGTACCAACAACAATGACTACATCTCCTAACGATGGTCAGAGGGACCGGTACCAACAACAATGACTACATCTCCTAACGTTGGTCAGAGGGACCGGTACCAACAACAGTGACTACATCTCCTAACGTTGGTCAGAGGGACCGGTACCAACATCAGTGACTACATCTCCTAACGTTGGTCAGAGGGACCGGTACCAACATCAGTGACTACATCTCCTAACGTTGGTCAGAGGGACCGGTACCAACAACAGTGACTACATCTCCTAACGTTGGTCAGAGGGACCGGTACCAACAACAGTGACTACATCTCCTAACGTTGGTCAGAGGGACCGGTACCAACATCAGTGACTACATCTCCTAACGATGGTCACAGGGACCGGTACCAACATCAGTGACTACATCTCCTAACGTTGGTCAGAGGGACCGGTACCAACATCAGTGACTACATCTCCTAACGTTGGTCAGAGGGACCGGTACCAACATCAGTGACTACATCTCCTAACGATGGTCAGAGGGACCGGTACCAACATCAGTGACTACATCTCCTAACGATGGTCAGAGGGACCGGTACCAACATCAGTGACTACATCTCCTAACGTTGGTCAGAGGGACCGGTACCAACAACAGTGACTACATCTCCTAACGTTGGTCAGAGGGACCGGTACCAACAACAGTGACTACATCTCCTAACGTTGGTCAGAGGGACCGGTACCAACATCAGTGACTACATCTCCTAACGATGGTCAGAGGGACCGGTACCAACATCAGTGACTACATCTCCTAACGTTGGTCAGAGGGACCGGTACCAACATCAGTGACTACATCTCCTAACGATGGTCAGAGGGACCGGTACCAACATCAGTGACTACATCTCCTAACGTTGGTCAGAGGGACCGGTACCAACATCAGTGACTACATCTCCTAACGTTGGTCAGAGGGACCGGTACCAAACGTTGGTCAGAGGGACCGGTACCAACATCAGTGACTACATCTCCTAACGATGGTCAGAGGGACCGGTACCAACAACAGTGACTACATCTCCTAACGATGGTCAGAGGGACCGGTACCAACAACAGTGACTACATCTCCAAACGTTGGTCAGAGGGACCGGTACCAACAACAGTGACTACATCTCCTAACGTTGGTCAGAGGGACCGGTACCAACATCAGTGACTACATCTCCTAACGTTGGTCAGAGGGACCGGTACCAACATCAGTGACTACATCTCCTAACGATGGTCAGAGGGACCGGTACCAACATCAGTGACTACATCTCCTAACGTTGGTCAGAGGGACCGGTACCAACATCAGTGACTACATCTCCTAACGTTGGTCAGAGGGACCGGTACCAAACGTTGGTCAGAGGGACCGGTACCAACATCAGTGACTACATCTCCTAACGTTGGTCAGAGGGACCGGTACCAAACGTTGGTCAGAGGGACCGGTACCAACATCAGTGACTACATCTCCTAACGTTGGTCAGAGGGACCGGTACCAAACGATGGTCAGAGGGACCGGTACCAACAACAGTGACTACATCTCCTAACGTTGGTCAGAGGGACCGGTACCAACATCAGTGACAACATCTCCTAACGTTGGTCAGAGGGACCGGTACCAACAACAGTGACTACATCTCCTAACGTTGGTCAGAGGGACCGGTACCAACAACAGTGACAACATCTCCTAACGTTGGTCAGAGGGACCGGTACCAACAACAGTGACTACATCTCCTAACGTTGGTCAGAGGGACCGGTACCAACAACAGTGACAACATCTCCTAACGATGGTCAGAGGGACCGGTACCAACAACAGTGACTACATCTCCTAACGTTGGTAAGAGGGACCGGTACCAACAACAGTGACAACATCTCCTAACGATGGTCAGAGGTAACGGTACCAACAACAGTGACAACATCTCCTAACGTTGGTCAGAGGGACCGGTACCAACATCAGTGACTACATCTCCTAACGTTGGTCAGAGGGACCGGTACCAACATCAGTGACTACATCTCCTAACGTTGGTCAGAGGGACCGGTACCAAACGATGGTCAGAGGGACCGGTACCAACAACAGTGACTACATCTCCTAACGTTGGTCAGAGGGACCGGTACCAACAACAGTGACTACATCTCCTAACGTTGGTCAGAGGGACCGGTACCAACAACAGTGACTACATCTCCTAACGTTGGTCAGAGGGACCGGTACCAACATCAGTGACTACATCTCCTAACGTTGGTCAGAGGGACCGGTACCAACATCAGTGACTACATCTCCTAACGTTGGTCAGAGGGACCGGTACCAAACGATGGTCAGAGGGACCGGTACCAACATCAGTGACTACATCTCCTAACGTTGGTCAGAGGGACCGGTACCAAACGATGGTCAGAGGGACCGGTACCAACATCAGTGACTACATCTCCTAACGTTGGTCAGAGGGACCGGTACCAACAACAGTGACTACATCTCCTAACGTTGGTCAGAGGGACCGGTACCAACAACAGTGAGTACATCTCCTAACGTTGGTCAGAGGGACCGGTACCAACAACAGTGACTACATCTCCTAACGTTGGTCAGAGGGACCGGTACCAACAACAATGACTACATCTCCTAACGATGGTCAGAGGGACCGGTACCAACAACAATGACTACATCTCCTAACGTTGGTCAGAGGGACCGGTACCAACAACAGTGACTACATCTCCTAACGTTGGTCAGAGGGACCGGTACCAACATCAGTGACTACATCTCCTAACGTTGGTCAGAGGGACCGGTACCAACATCAGTGACTACATCTCCTAACGTTGGTCAGAGGGACCGGTACCAACAACAGTGACTACATCTCCTAACGTTGGTCAGAGGGACCGGTACCAACAACAGTGACTACATCTCCTAACGTTGGTCAGAGGGACCGGTACCAACATCAGTGACTACATCTCCTAACGATGGTCACAGGGACCGGTACCAACATCAGTGACTACATCTCCTAACGTTGGTCAGAGGGACCGGTACCAACATCAGTGACTACATCTCCTAACGTTGGTCAGAGGGACCGGTACCAACATCAGTGACTACATCTCCTAACGATGGTCAGAGGGACCGGTACCAACATCAGTGACTACATCTCCTAACGATGGTCAGAGGGACCGGTACCAACATCAGTGACTACATCTCCTAACGTTGGTCAGAGGGACCGGTACCAACAACAGTGACTACATCTCCTAACGTTGGTCAGAGGGACCGGTACCAACAACAGTGACTACATCTCCTAACGTTGGTCAGAGGGACCGGTACCAACAACAGTGACTACATCTCCTAACGTTGGTCAGAGGGACCGGTACCAACAACAGTGACTACATCTCCTAACGTTGGTCAGAGGGACCGGTACCAACATCAGTGACTACATCTCCTAACGATGGTCAGAGGGACCGGTACCAACAACAGTGACTACATCTCCTAACGTTGGTCAGAGGGACCGGTACCAACATCAGTGACTACATCTCCTAACGTTGGTCAGAGGGACCGGTACCAACAACAGTGACTACATCTACTAACGTTGGTCAGAGGGACCGGTACCAAACGATGGTCAGAGGGACCGGTACCAACATCAGTGACTACATCTCCTAACGTTGGTCAGAGGGACCGGTACCAACATCAGTGACAACATCTCCTAACGATGGTCAGAGGGACCGGTACCAACATCAGTGACTACATCTCCTAACGTTGGTCAGAGGGACCGGTACCAACAACAGTGACTACATCTCCTAACGATGGTCAGAGGGACCGGTACCAACAACAGTGACTACATCTCCTAACGTTGGTCAGAGGGACCGGTACCAACAACAGTGACTACATCTCCTAACGATGGTCACAGGGACCGGTACCAACAACAGTGACTACATCTCCTAACGTTGGTCAGAGGGACCGGTACCAACATCAGTGACTACATCTCCTAACGATGGTCAGAGGGACCGGTACCAACAACAGTGACTACATCTCCTAACGTTGGTCAGAGGGACCGGTACCAACAACAGTGACTACATCTCCTAACGTTGGTCAGAGGGACCGGTACCAACATCAGTGACTACATCTCCTAACGATGGTCAGAGGGACCGGTACCAACATCAGTGACTACATCTCCTAACGTTGGTCAGAGGGACCGGTACCAACATCAGTGACTACATCTCCTAACGATGGTCAGAGGGACCGGTACCAACATCAGTGACTACATCTCCTAACGTTGGTCAGAGGGACCGGTACCAACATCAGTGACTACATCTCCTAACGTTGGTCAGAGGGACCGGTACCAACAACAGTGACTACATCTCCTAACGTTGGTCAGAGGGACCGGTACCAAACGTTGGTCAGAGGGACCGGTACCAAACGTTGGTCAGAGGGACCGGTACCAACATCAGTGACTACATCTCCTAACGATGGTCAGAGGGACCGGTACCAACAACAGTGACTACATCTCCTAACGTTGGTCAGAGGGACCGGTACCAAACGTTGGTCAGAGGGACCGGTACCAACATCAGTGACTACATCTCCTAACGTTGGTCAGAGGGACCGGTACCAACAACAGTGACTACATCTCCTAACGATGGTCACAGGGACCGGTACCAACAACAGTGACTACATCTCCTAACGTTGGTCAGAGGGACCGGTACCAACATCAGTGACTACATCTCCTAACGTTGGTCAGAGGGACCGGTACCAACATCAGTGACTACATCTCCTAACGTTGGTCAGAGGGACCGGTACCAAACGATGGTCAGAGGGACCGGTACCAACATCAGTGACTACATCTCCTAACGTTGGTCAGAGGGACCGGTACCAAACGAAGGTCAGAGGGACCGGTACCAACATCAGTGACTACATCTCCTAACGTTGGTCAGAGGGACCGGTACCAACAACAGTGACTACATCTCCTAACGTTGGTCAGAGGGACCGGTACCAACAACAGTGACTACATCTCCTAACATTGGTCAGAGGGACCGGTACCAAACGATGGTCAGAGGGACCGGTACCAACATCAGTGACTACATCTCCTAACGTTGGTCAGAGGGACCGGTACCAACAACAGTGACTACATCTCCTAACGTTGGTCAGAGGGACCGGTACCAACAACAGTGAGTACATCTCCTAACGTTGGTCAGAGGGACCGGTACCAACAACAGTGACTACATCTCCTAACGTTGGTCAGAGGGACCGGTACCAACAACAATGACTACATCTCCTAACGATGGTCAGAGGGACCGGTACCAACAACAATGACTACATCTCCTAACGTTGGTCAGAGGGACCGGTACCAACAACAGTGACTACATCTCCTAACGTTGGTCAGAGGGACCGGTACCAACATCAGTGACTACATCTCCTAACGTTGGTCAGAGGGACCGGTACCAACATCAGTGACTACATCTCCTAACGTTGGTCAGAGGGACCGGTACCAACAACAGTGACTACATCTCCTGTCTTTTCTGTCTTTTCTGTCTTTTTTCCGACATCCGGTTTGGGGCGAGCGGTCGCATTTGCATTCGCTCTGCATTCGCTCTGCAGGTAGTATAACTTTTATAACTTTTCATTACATTTCATTATAGTACAACGATTTAATTTGTCCAACCTTAGCAATTTCTTCTTAACTAGCTACATAGCCGTCTGTGTATCAAAGATAACTGCGTAATTATCGTATTTCGTCGTCTCGTTGTCCACTGCTATCTGCCCAGCAGCTAGCAAACGTCCACCGTCTACCGAATAGTAGTATAACTTTTCATTACATTTCATTATAGTACAACGGTCTGATTTTCATTTTCATTACAGTACAACGGTTTGATTTGTTTGATCTTAGCTAGCTACATAGCCGTCTTTTATCAAACATAATTGCGTCGTTATTGAGGTTCGCTAGCGAGCTATTTTCGTTCGAAATTAACGCAACGTAGCCAACACTGCTAGCTAGCCAGCTTGCCACCGAAGAGCATTGTAGAAACGATTACAATACAACGGAACGACTTGTTTTGTGTAGTGTTAGCTAGCTACATAGTTTTCTTTGCTAGCTTTGTATCTAAGATAATTGTGTAACTCTGAGTAATTATCGGTTAGCTAGCCAGCTAGTTTCGCCTGCCGCGCTGCCGTCCTCCTACCTAGCCAACACTGCTAGCTAACACTGCTAGCTAGCCAACTTCTACCGAATAGCAGCACTGTAGAAACTTACATTACAACGGAACGACTTGATTAGCGTAGTGTTAGCTAGTTGTCTTTGCTGTCCTTGTATCCATGATAATTGTGTAGTTTAGAGAAACTTAGAGAAACTGTCGAGGTCACCTAGCCAGCTTCACTTTCAACAACGCAGCTACTGCTAGCCAGGCTACTTCACCAGCCAGCAGTACTATATCATTTTAGTCAATAAGATTTTTAATTTATTGATTTTTTGCTACGTAAGCTTAACTTTCTGAACATTCGAGACGTGTAGCCCACTTGTCATTCTAATCCCCTTTGCTTTAGCGTAGCCTCTTCTGTAGCCTGTCAAATATGTGTCTGTCTATCCCTGTTCTCTCCTCTCTGCACAGACCATACAAACGCCTCACACCGCGTGGCCGCGCCCACCCTAACCTGGTGGTCCCAGCCCGCACGACCCACGTGGAGTTCCAGGTCTCCGGTAGCCTCTGGAACTGCCGATCCGCGGCCAACAAGGCAGAGCTCATCTCAGCCTATGCGTCCCTCCAGTCCCTCGACTTCTTGGCACTGACGGAAACATGGCTCACCACAGATAACACTGCTACTCCTACTGCTCTCTCTTCGTCTGCCCACGTGTTCTCGCACACCCCGAGAGCTTCTGGTCAGCGGGGTGGTGGCACCGGGATCCTCATCTCTCCCAAGTGGTCATTCTCTCTTTCTCCCCTTACCCATCTGTCTATCGCCTCCTTTGAATTCCATGCTGTCACAGTTACCAGCCCTTTCAAGCTTAACATCCTTATCATTTATCGCCCTCCAGGTTCCCTTGGAGAGTTCATCAATGAGCTTGATGCCTTGATAAGCTCCTTTCCTGAGGACGGCTCACCTCTCACAGTTCTGGGTGACTTTAACCTCCCCATGTCTACCTTTGACTCATTCCTCTCCGCCTCCTTCTTTCCACTCCTCTCCTCTTTTGACCTCACCCTCTCACCTTCCCCCCCTACTCACAAGGCAGGCAATACGCTTGACCTCATCTTTACTAGATGCTGTTCTTCCACTAACCTCATTGCAACTCCCCTCCAAGTCTCCGACCACTACCTTGTATCCTTTTCCCTCTCGCTCTCATCCAACACTTCCCACACTGCCCCTACTCGGATGGTATCGCGCCGTCCCAACCTTCGCTCTCTCTCCCCCGCTACTCTCTCCTCTTCCATCCTATCATCTCTTCCCTCTGCCCAAACCTTCTCCAACCTATCTCCTGATTCTGCCTCCTCAACCCTCCTCTCCTCCCTTTCTGCATCCTTTGACTCTCTATGTCCCCTATCCTCCAGGCCGGCTCGGTCCTCCCCTCCCGCTCCGTGGCTCGACGACTCATTGCGAGCTCACAGAACAGGGCTCCGGGCAGCCGAGCGGAAATGGAGGAAAACTCGCCTCCCTGCGGACCTGGCATCCTTTCACTCCCTCCTCTCTACATTTTCCTCTTCTGTCTCTGCTGCTAAAGCCACTTTCTACCACTCTAAATTCCAAGCATCTGCCTCTAACCCTAGGAAGCTCTTTGCCACCTTCTCCTCCCTCCTGAATCCTCCTCCCCCTCCCCCCCCCTCCTCCCTCTCTGCAGACGACTTCGTCAACCATTTTGAAAAGAAGGTCGACGACATCCGATCCTCGTTTGCTAAGTCAAACGACACCGCTGGTTCTGCTTACACTGCCCTACCCTGTGCTTTGACCTCTTTCTCTCCTCTCTCTCCAGATGAAATCTCGCGTCTTGTGACGGCCGGCCGCCCAACAACCTGCCCGCTTGACCCTATCCCCTCCTCTCTTCTCCAGACCATTTCCGGAGACCTTCTCCCTTACCTCACCTCGCTCATCAACTCATCCCTGACCGCTGGCTACGTCCCTTCCGTCTTCAAGAGAGCGAGAGTTGCACCCCTTCTGAAAAAACCTACACTCGATCCCTCCGATGTCAACAACTACAGACCAGTATCCCTTCTTTCTTTTCTCTCCAAAACTCTTGAACGTGCCGTCCTTGGCCAGCTCTCCTGCTATCTCTCTCAGAATGACCTTCTTGATCCAAATCAGTCAGGTTTCAAGACTAGTCACTCAACTGAGACTGCTCTTCTCTGTATCACGGAGCCGCTCCGCACTGCTAAAGCTAACTCTCTTTCCTCTGCTCTCATCCTTCTAGACCTATCGGCTGCCTTCGATACTGTGAACCATCAGATCCTCCTCTCCACCCTCTCCGAGTTGGGCATCTCCGGCGCGGCCCACGCTTGGATTGCGTCCTACCTGACAGGTCGCTCCTACCAGGTGGCGTGGCGAGAATCTGTCTCCTCACCACGCGCTCTCACCACTGGTGTCCCCCAGGGCTCTGTTCTAGGCCCTCTCCTATTCTCGCTATACACCAAGTCACTTGGCTCTGTCATAACCTCACATGGTCTCTCCTATCATTGCTATGCAGACGACACACAACTAATCTTCTCCTTTCCCCCTTCTGATGACCAGGTGGCGAATCGCATCTCTGCATGTCTGGCAGACATATCAGTGTGGATGACGGATCACCACCTCAAGCTGAACCTCGGCAAGACGGAGCTGCTCTTCCTCCCGGGGAAGGACTGCCCGTTCCATGATCTCGCCATCACGGTTGACAACTCCATTGTGTCATCCTCCCAGAGCGCTAAGAACCTTGGCGTGATCCTGGACAACACCCTGTCGTTCTCAACTAACATCAAGGCGGTGGCCCGTTCCTGTAGGTTCATGCTCTACAACATCCGCAGAGTACGACCCTGCCTCACACAGGAAGCGGCGCAGGTCCTAATCCAGGCACTTGTCATCTCCCGTCTGGATTACTGCAACTCGCTGTTGGCTGGGCTCCCTGCCTGTGCCATCAAACCCCTACAACTCATCCAGAACGCCGCAGCCCGTCTGGTGTTCAACCTTCCCAAGTTCTCTCACGTCACCCCGCTCCTCCGCTCTCTCCACTGGCTTCCAGTTGAAGCTCGCATCCGCTACAAGACCATGGTGCTTGCCTACGGAGCTGTGAGGGGAACGGCACCTCAGTACCTTCAGGCTCTGATCAGGCCCTACACCCAAACAAGGGCACTGCGTTCATCCACCTCTGGCCTGCTCGCCTCCCTACCACTGAGGAAGTACAGTTCCCGCTCAGCCCAGTCAAAACTGTTCGCTGCTCTGGCACCCCAATGGTGGAACAAACTCCCTCATGACGCCAGGACAGCGGAGTCAATCACCACCTTCCGGAGACACCTGAAACCCCACCTCTTCAAGGAATACCTAGGATAGGATAAAGCAATCCTTCTGCCCCCCCCCCCCCCCCCTTAAAAGATTTAGATGCACTATTGTAAAGTGGCTGCTCCACTGGATGTCATTAGGTGAATGCACCAATTTGTAAGTCGCTCTGGATAAGAGCGTCTGCTAAATGACTTAAATGTTAAATGTCTAACGTTGGTCAGAGGGACCGGTACCAACATCAGTGACTACATCTCCTAACGATGGTCACAGGGACCGGTACCAACATCAGTGACTACATCTCCTAACGTTGGTCAGAGGGACCGGTACCAACATCAGTGACTACATCTCCTAACGTTGGTCAGAGGGACCGGTACCAACATCAGTGACTACATCTCCTAACGATGGTCAGAGGGACCGGTACCAACATCAGTGACTACATCTCCTAACGATGGTCAGAGGGACCGGTACCAACATCAGTGACTACATCTCCTAACGTTGGTCAGAGGGACCGGTACCAACAACAGTGACTACATCTCCTAACGTTGGTCAGAGGGACCGGTACCAACAACAGTGACTACATCTCCTAACGTTGGTCAGAGGGACCGGTACCAACAACAGTGACTACATCTCCTAACGTTGGTCAGAGGGACCGGTACCAACAACAGTGACTACATCTCCTAACGTTGGTCAGAGGGACCGGTACCAACATCAGTGACTACATCTCCTAACGATGGTCAGAGGGACCGGTACCAACAACAGTGACTACATCTCCTAACGTTGGTCAGAGGGACCGGTACCAACAACAGTGACTACATCTCCTAACGATGGTCAGAGGGACCGGTACCAACAACAGTGACTACATCTCCTAACGTTGGTCAGAGGGACCGGTACCAACAACAGTGACTACATCTCCTAACGATGGTCACAGGGACCGGTACCAACAACAGTGACTACATCTCCTAACGTTGGTCAGAGGGACCGGTACCAACATCAGTGACTACATCTCCTAACGATGGTCAGAGGGACCGGTACCAACAACAGTGACTACATCTCCTAACGTTGGTCAGAGGGACCGGTACCAACAACAGTGACTACATCTCCTAACGTTGGTCAGAGGGACCGGTACCAACATCAGTGACTACATCTCCTAACGATGGTCAGAGGGACCGGTACCAACATCAGTGACTACATCTCCTAACGTTGGTCAGAGGGACCGGTACCAACATCAGTGACTACATCTCCTAACGATGGTCAGAGGGACCGGTACCAACATCAGTGACTACATCTCCTAACGTTGGTCAGAGGGACCGGTACCAACATCAGTGACTACATCTCCTAACGTTGGTCAGAGGGACCGGTACCAACAACAGTGACTACATCTCCTAACGTTGGTCAGAGGGACCGGTACCAAACGTTGGTCAGAGGGACCGGTACCAAACGTTGGTCAGAGGGACCGGTACCAACATCAGTGACTACATCTCCTAACGATGGTCAGAGGGACCGGTACCAACAACAGTGACTACATCTCCTAACGTTGGTCAGAGGGACCGGTACCAAACGTTGGTCAGAGGGACCGGTACCAACATCAGTGACTACATCTCCTAACGTTGGTCAGAGGGACCGGTACCAACAACAGTGACTACATCTCCTAACGATGGTCACAGGGACCGGTACCAACAACAGTGACTACATCTCCTAACGTTGGTCAGAGGGACCGGTACCAACATCAGTGACTACATCTCCTAACGTTGGTCAGAGGGACCGGTACCAACTTCAGTGACTACATCTCCTAACGTTGGTCAGAGGGACCGGTACCAAACGATGGTCAGAGGGACCGGTACCAACATCAGTGACTACATCTCCTAACGTTGGTCAGAGGGACCGGTACCAAACGATGGTCAGAGGGACCGGTACCAACATCAGTGACTACATCTCCTAACGTTGGTCAGAGGGACCGGTACCAACAACAGTGACTACATCTCCTAACGTTGGTCAGAGGGACCGGTACCAACAACAGTGACTACATCTCCTAACGTTGGTCAGAGGGACCGGTACCAAACGATGGTCAGAGGGACCGGTACCAACATCAGTGACTACATCTCCTAACGTTGGTCAGAGGGACCGGTACCAAACGATGGTCAGAGGGACCGGTACCAACATCAGTGACTACATCTCCTAACGTTGGTCAGAGGGACCGGTACCAAACGATGGTCAGAGGGACCGGTACCAACATCAGTGACTACATCTCCTAACGTTGGTCAGAGGGACCGGTACCAACAACAGTGACTACATCTCCTAACGTTGGTCAGAGGGACCGGTACCAACAACAGTGACTACATCTCCTAACGTTGGTCAGAGGGACCGGTACCAACATCAGTGACTACATCTCCTAACGTTGGTCAGAGGGACCGGTACCAACATCAGTGACTACATCTCCTAACGTTGGTCAGAGGGACCGGTACCAAACGATGGTCAGAGGGACCGGTACCAACATCAGTGACTACATCTCCTAACGTTGGTCAGAGGGACCGGTACCAAACGATGGTCAGAGGGACCGGTACCAACATCAGTGACTACATCTCCTAACGTTGGTCAGAGGGACCGGTACCAACAACAGTGACTACATCTCCTAACGTTGGTCAGAGGGACCGGTACCAACAACAGTGAGTACATCTCCTAACGTTGGTCAGAGGGACCGGTACCAACAACAGTGACTACATCTCCTAACGTTGGTCAGAGGGACCGGTACCAACAACAATGACTACATCTCCTAACGATGGTCAGAGGGACCGGTACCAACAACAATGACTACATCTCCTAACGTTGGTCAGAGGGACCGGTACCAACAACAATGACTACATCTCCTAACGTTGGTCAGAGGGACCGGTACCAACAACAGTGACTACATCTCCTAACGTTGGTCAGAGGGACCGGTACCAACAACAGTGACTACATCTCCTAACGTTGGTCAGAGGGACCGGTACCAACAACAATGACTACATCTCCTAACGTTGGTCAGAGGGACCGGTACCAACAACAATGACTACATCTCCTAACGTTGGTCAGAGGGACCGGTACCAACATCAGTGACTACATCTCCTAACGATGGTCACAGGGACCGGTACCAACATCAGTGACTACATCTCCTAACGTTGGTCAGAGGGACCGGTACCAACATCAGTGACTACATCTCCTAACGTTGGTCAGAGGGACCGGTACCAACATCAGTGACTACATCTCCTAACGATGGTCAGAGGGACCGGTACCAACATCAGTGACTACATCTCCTAACGTTGGTCAGAGGGACCGGTACCAACAACAGTGACTACATCTCCTAACGTTGGTCAGAGGGACCGGTACCAACATCAGTGACTACATCTCCTAACGTTGGTCAGAGGGACCGGTACCAACATCAGTGACTACATCTCCTAACGTTGGTCAGAGGGACCGGTACCAAACGATGGTCAGAGGGACCGGTACCAACATCAGTGACTACATCTCCTAACGTTGGTCAGAGGGACCGGTACCAAACGATGGTCAGAGGGACCGGTACCAACATCAGTGACTACATCTCCTAACGTTGGTCAGAGGGACCGGTACCAACAACAGTGACTACATCTCCTAACGTTGGTCAGAGGGACCGGTACCAACAACAGTGAGTACATCTCCTAACGTTGGTCAGAGGGACCGGTACCAACAACAGTGACTACATCTCCTAACGTTGGTCAGAGGGACCGGTACCAACAACAATGACTACATCTCCTAACGATGGTCAGAGGGACCGGTACCAACAACAATGACTACATCTCCTAACGTTGGTCAGAGGGACCGGTACCAACAACAATGACTACATCTCCTAACGTTGGTCAGAGGGACCGGTACCAACAACAGTGACTACATCTCCTAACGTTGGTCAGAGGGACCGGTACCAACAACAGTGACTACATCTCCTAACGTTGGTCAGAGGGACCGGTACCAACAACAATGACTACATCTCCTAACGTTGGTCAGAGGGACCGGTACCAACAACAATGACTACATCTCCTAACGTTGGTCAGAGGGACCGGTACCAACATCAGTGACTACATCTCCTAACGATGGTCACAGGGACCGGTACCAACATCAGTGACTACATCTCCTAACGTTGGTCAGAGGGACCGGTACCAACATCAGTGACTACATCTCCTAACGTTGGTCAGAGGGACCGGTACCAACATCAGTGACTACATCTCCTAACGATGGTCAGAGGGACCGGTACCAACATCAGTGACTACATCTCCTAACGATGGTCAGAGGGACCGGTACCAACATCAGTGACTACATCTCCTAACGTTGGTCAGAGGGACCGGTACCAACAACAGTGACTACATCTCCTAACGTTGGTCAGAGGGACCGGTACCAACAACAGTGACTACATCTCCTAACGTTGGTCAGAGGGACCGGTACCAACAACAGTGACTACATCTCCTAACGTTGGTCAGAGGGACCGGTACCAACAACAGTGACTACATCTCCTAACGTTGGTCAGAGGGACCGGTACCAACATCAGTGACTACATCTCCTAACGATGGTCAGAGGGACCGGTACCAACAACAGTGACTACATCTCCTAACGTTGGTCAGAGGGACCGGTACCAACAACAGTGACTACATCTCCTAACGATGGTCAGAGGGACCGGTACCAACAACAGTGACTACATCTCCTAACGTTGGTCAGAGGGACCGGTACCAACAACAGTGACTACATCTCCTAACGATGGTCACAGGGACCGGTACCAACATCAGTGACTACATCTCCTAACGTTGGTCAGAGGGACCGGTACCAACATCAGTGACTACATCTCCTAACGTTGGTCAGAGGGACCGGTACCAACATCAGTGACTACATCTCCTAACGATGGTCAGAGGGACCGGTACCAACATCAGTGACTACATCTCCTAACGATGGTCAGAGGGACCGGTACCAACATCAGTGACTACATCTCCTAACGTTGGTCAGAGGGACCGGTACCAACAACAGTGACTACATCTCCTAACGTTGGTCAGAGGGACCGGTACCAACAACAGTGACTACATCTCCTAACGTTGGTCAGAGGGACCGGTACCAACAACAGTGACTACATCTCCTAACGTTGGTCAGAGGGACCGGTACCAACAACAGTGACTACATCTCCTAACGTTGGTCAGAGGGACCGGTACCAACATCAGTGACTACATCTCCTAACGATGGTCAGAGGGACCGGTACCAACAACAGTGACTACATCTCCTAACGTTGGTCAGAGGGACCGGTACCAACAACAGTGACTACATCTCCTAACGATGGTCAGAGGGACCGGTACCAACAACAGTGACTACATCTCCTAACGTTGGTCAGAGGGACCGGTACCAACAACAGTGACTACATCTCCTAACGATGGTCACAGGGACCGGTACCAACAACAGTGACTACATCTCCTAACGTTGGTCAGAGGGACCGGTACCAACATCAGTGACTACATCTCCTAACGATGGTCAGAGGGACCGGTACCAACAACAGTGACTACATCTCCTAACGTTGGTCAGAGGGACCGGTACCAACAACAGTGACTACATCTCCTAACGTTGGTCAGAGGGACCGGTACCAACATCAGTGACTACATCTCCTAACGATGGTCAGAGGGACCGGTACCAACATCAGTGACTACATCTCCTAACGTTGGTCAGAGGGACCGGTACCAACATCAGTGACTACATCTCCTAACGATGGTCAGAGGGACCGGTACCAACATCAGTGACTACATCTCCTAACGTTGGTCAGAGGGACCGGTACCAACATCAGTGACTACATCTCCTAACGTTGGTCAGAGGGACCGGTACCAACAACAGTGACTACATCTCCTAACGTTGGTCAGAGGGACCGGTACCAAACGTTGGTCAGAGGGACCGGTACCAAACGTTGGTCAGAGGGACCGGTACCAACATCAGTGACTACATCTCCTAACGATGGTCAGAGGGACCGGTACCAACAACAGTGACTACATCTCCTAACGTTGGTCAGAGGGACCGGTACCAAA
The DNA here is from genome assembly GCF_029448725.1 of Salvelinus fontinalis. NCBI lineage: Eukaryota > Metazoa > Chordata > Actinopteri > Salmoniformes > Salmonidae > Salvelinus > Salvelinus fontinalis. The sequence continues at coordinate 9,522,012 of NC_074678.1, forward strand.
CGTTGGTCAGAGGGACCGGTACCAACATCAGTGACTACATCTCCTAACGTTGGTCAGAGGGACCGGTACCAACAACAGTGACTACATCTCCTAACGATGGTCACAGGGACCGGTACCAACAACAGTGACTACATCTCCTAACGTTGGTCAGAGGGACCGGTACCAACATCAGTGACTACATCTCCTAACGTTGGTCAGAGGGACCGGTACCAACTTCAGTGACTACATCTCCTAACGTTGGTCAGAGGGACCGGTACCAAACGATGGTCAGAGGGACCGGTACCAACATCAGTGACTACATCTCCTAACGTTGGTCAGAGGGACCGGTACCAAACGATGGTCAGAGGGACCGGTACCAACATCAGTGACTACATCTCCTAACGTTGGTCAGAGGGACCGGTACCAACAACAGTGACTACATCTCCTAACGTTGGTCAGAGGGACCGGTACCAACAACAGTGACTACATCTCCTAACGTTGGTCAGAGGGACCGGTACCAAACGATGGTCAGAGGGACCGGTACCAACATCAGTGACTACATCTCCTAACGTTGGTCAGAGGGACCGGTACCAAACGATGGTCAGAGGGACCGGTACCAACATCAGTGACTACATCTCCTAACGTTGGTCAGAGGGACCGGTACCAAACGATGGTCAGAGGGACCGGTACCAACATCAGTGACTACATCTCCTAACGTTGGTCAGAGGGACCGGTACCAACAACAGTGACTACATCTCCTAACGTTGGTCAGAGGGACCGGTACCAACAACAGTGACTACATCTCCTAACGTTGGTCAGAGGGACCGGTACCAACATCAGTGACTACATCTCCTAACGTTGGTCAGAGGGACCGGTACCAACATCAGTGACTACATCTCCTAACGTTGGTCAGAGGGACCGGTACCAAACGATGGTCAGAGGGACCGGTACCAACATCAGTGACTACATCTCCTAACGTTGGTCAGAGGGACCGGTACCAAACGATGGTCAGAGGGACCGGTACCAACATCAGTGACTACATCTCCTAACGTTGGTCAGAGGGACCGGTACCAACAACAGTGACTACATCTCCTAACGTTGGTCAGAGGGACCGGTACCAACAACAGTGAGTACATCTCCTAACGTTGGTCAGAGGGACCGGTACCAACAACAGTGACTACATCTCCTAACGTTGGTCAGAGGGACCGGTACCAACAACAATGACTACATCTCCTAACGATGGTCAGAGGGACCGGTACCAACAACAATGACTACATCTCCTAACGTTGGTCAGAGGGACCGGTACCAACAACAATGACTACATCTCCTAACGTTGGTCAGAGGGACCGGTACCAACAACAGTGACTACATCTCCTAACGTTGGTCAGAGGGACCGGTACCAACAACAGTGACTACATCTCCTAACGTTGGTCAGAGGGACCGGTACCAACAACAATGACTACATCTCCTAACGTTGGTCAGAGGGACCGGTACCAACAACAATGACTACATCTCCTAACGTTGGTCAGAGGGACCGGTACCAACATCAGTGACTACATCTCCTAACGATGGTCACAGGGACCGGTACCAACATCAGTGACTACATCTCCTAACGTTGGTCAGAGGGACCGGTACCAACATCAGTGACTACATCTCCTAACGTTGGTCAGAGGGACCGGTACCAACATCAGTGACTACATCTCCTAACGATGGTCAGAGGGACCGGTACCAACATCAGTGACTACATCTCCTAACGTTGGTCAGAGGGACCGGTACCAACAACAGTGACTACATCTCCTAACGTTGGTCAGAGGGACCGGTACCAACATCAGTGACTACATCTCCTAACGTTGGTCAGAGGGACCGGTACCAACATCAGTGACTACATCTCCTAACGTTGGTCAGAGGGACCGGTACCAAACGATGGTCAGAGGGACCGGTACCAACATCAGTGACTACATCTCCTAACGTTGGTCAGAGGGACCGGTACCAAACGATGGTCAGAGGGACCGGTACCAACATCAGTGACTACATCTCCTAACGTTGGTCAGAGGGACCGGTACCAACAACAGTGACTACATCTCCTAACGTTGGTCAGAGGGACCGGTACCAACAACAGTGAGTACATCTCCTAACGTTGGTCAGAGGGACCGGTACCAACAACAGTGACTACATCTCCTAACGTTGGTCAGAGGGACCGGTACCAACAACAATGACTACATCTCCTAACGATGGTCAGAGGGACCGGTACCAACAACAATGACTACATCTCCTAACGTTGGTCAGAGGGACCGGTACCAACAACAATGACTACATCTCCTAACGTTGGTCAGAGGGACCGGTACCAACAACAGTGACTACATCTCCTAACGTTGGTCAGAGGGACCGGTACCAACAACAGTGACTACATCTCCTAACGTTGGTCAGAGGGACCGGTACCAACAACAATGACTACATCTCCTAACGTTGGTCAGAGGGACCGGTACCAACAACAATGACTACATCTCCTAACGTTGGTCAGAGGGACCGGTACCAACATCAGTGACTACATCTCCTAACGATGGTCACAGGGACCGGTACCAACATCAGTGACTACATCTCCTAACGTTGGTCAGAGGGACCGGTACCAACATCAGTGACTACATCTCCTAACGTTGGTCAGAGGGACCGGTACCAACATCAGTGACTACATCTCCTAACGATGGTCAGAGGGACCGGTACCAACATCAGTGACTACATCTCCTAACGATGGTCAGAGGGACCGGTACCAACATCAGTGACTACATCTCCTAACGTTGGTCAGAGGGACCGGTACCAACAACAGTGACTACATCTCCTAACGTTGGTCAGAGGGACCGGTACCAACAACAGTGACTACATCTCCTAACGTTGGTCAGAGGGACCGGTACCAACAACAGTGACTACATCTCCTAACGTTGGTCAGAGGGACCGGTACCAACAACAGTGACTACATCTCCTAACGTTGGTCAGAGGGACCGGTACCAACATCAGTGACTACATCTCCTAACGATGGTCAGAGGGACCGGTACCAACAACAGTGACTACATCTCCTAACGTTGGTCAGAGGGACCGGTACCAACAACAGTGACTACATCTCCTAACGATGGTCAGAGGGACCGGTACCAACAACAGTGACTACATCTCCTAACGTTGGTCAGAGGGACCGGTACCAACAACAGTGACTACATCTCCTAACGATGGTCACAGGGACCGGTACCAACAACAGTGACTACATCTCCTAACGTTGGTCAGAGGGACCGGTACCAACATCAGTGACTACATCTCCTAACGATGGTCAGAGGGACCGGTACCAACAACAGTGACTACATCTCCTAACGTTGGTCAGAGGGACCGGTACCAACATCAGTGACTACATCTCCTAACGTTGGTCAGAGGGACCGGTACCAACATCAGTGACTACATCTCCTAACGTTGGTCAGAGGGACCGGTACCAACAACAGTGACTACATCTCCTAACGATGGTCAGAGGGACCGGTACCAACATCAGTGACTACATCTCCTAACGTTGGTCAGAGGGACGGGTACCAACATCAGTGACTACATCTCCTAACGATGGTCAGAGGGACCGGTACCAACATCAGTGACTACATCTCCTAACGATGGTCAGAGGGACCGGTACCAACATCAGTGACTACATCTCCTAACGTTGGTCAGAGGGACCGGTACCAACATCAGTGACTACATCTCCTAACGTTGGTCAGAGGGACCGGTACCAACATCAGTGACTACATCTCCTAACGATGGTCAGAGGGACCGGTACCAACATCAGTGACTACATCTCCTAACGTTGGTCAGAGGGACCGGTACCAACATCAGTGACTACATCTCCTAACGATGGTCAGAGGGACCGGTACCAACATCAGTGACTACATCTCCTAACGTTGGTCAGAGGGACCGGTACCAACATCAGTGACTACATCTCCTAACGTTGGTCAGAGGGACCGGTACCAAACGTTGGTCAGAGGGACCGGTACCAACATCAGTGACTACATCTCCTAACGATGGTCAGAGGGACCGGTACCAACAACAGTGACTACATCTCCTAACGATGGTCAGAGGGACCGGTACCAACAACAGTGACTACATCTCCAAACGTTGGTCAGAGGGACCGGTACCAACAACAGTGACTACATCTCCTAACGTTGGTCAGAGGGACCGGTACCAACATCAGTGACTACATCTCCTAACGTTGGTCAGAGGGACCGGTACCAACATCAGTGACTACATCTCCTAACGATGGTCAGAGGGACCGGTACCAACATCAGTGACTACATCTCCTAACGTTGGTCAGAGGGACCGGTACCAACATCAGTGACTACATCTCCTAACGTTGGTCAGAGGGACCGGTACCAAACGTTGGTCAGAGGGACCGGTACCAACATCAGTGACTACATCTCCTAACGTTGGTCAGAGGGACCGGTACCAAACGTTGGTCAGAGGGACCGGTACCAACATCAGTGACTACATCTCCTAACGTTGGTCAGAGGGACCGGTACCAAACGATGGTCAGAGGGACCGGTACCAACATCAGTGACTACATCTCCTAACGTTGGTCAGAGGGACCGGTACCAACAACAGTGACTACATCTCCTAACGTTGGTCAGAGGGACCGGTACCAACAACAGTGAGTACATCTCCTAACGTTGGTCAGAGGGACCGGTACCAACAACAGTGACTACATCTCCTAACGTTGGTCAGAGGGACCGGTACCAACAACAATGACTACATCTCCTAACGATGGTCAGAGGGACCGGTACCAACAACAATGACTACATCTCCTAACGTTGGTCAGAGGGACCGGTACCAACAACAATGACTACATCTCCTAACGTTGGTCAGAGGGACCGGTACCAACAACAGTGACTACATCTCCTAACGTTGGTCAGAGGGACCGGTACCAACAACAGTGACTACATCTCCTAACGTTGGTCAGAGGGACCGGTACCAACATCAGTGACTACATCTCCTAACGTTGGTCAGAGGGACCGGTACCAACAACAATGACTACATCTCCTAACGTTGGTCAGAGGGACCGGTACCAACAACAATGACTACATCTCCTAACGTTGGTCAGAGGGACCGGTACCAACATCAGTGACTACATCTCCTAACGATGGTCACAGGGACCGGTACCAACATCAGTGACTACATCTCCTAACGTTGGTCAGAGGGACCGGTACCAACATCAGTGACTACATCTCCTAACGTTGGTCAGAGGGACCGGTACCAACATCAGTGACTACATCTCCTAACGATGGTCAGAGGGACCGGTACCAACATCAGTGACTACATCTCCTAACGATGGTCAGAGGGACCGGTACCAACATCAGTGACTACATCTCCTAACGTTGGTCAGAGGGACCGGTACCAACAACAGTGACTACATCTCCTAACGTTGGTCAGAGGGACCGGTACCAACAACAGTGACTACATCTCCTAACGTTGGTCAGAGGGACCGGTACCAACAACAGTGACTACATCTCCTAACGTTGGTCAGAGGGACCGGTACCAACAACAGTGACTACATCTCCTAACGATGGTCAGAGGGACCGGTACCAACAACAGTGACTACATCTCCTAACGTTGGTCAGAGGGACCGGTACCAACAACAGTGACTACATCTCCTAACGATGGTCACAGGGACCGGTACCAACAACAGTGACTACATCTCCTAACGTTGGTCAGAGGGACCGGTACCAACATCAGTGACTACATCTCCTAACGATGGTCAGAGGGACCGGTACCAACAACAGTGACTACATCTCCTAACGTTGGTCAGAGGGACCGGTACCAACATCAGTGACTACATCTCCTAACGATGGTCAGAGGGACCGGTACCAACAACAGTGACTACATCTCCTAACGTTGGTCAGAGGGACCGGTACCAACATCAGTGACTACATCTCCTAACGATGGTCAGAGGGACCGGTACCAACATCAGTGACTACATCTCCTAACGTTGGTCAGAGGGACCGGTACCAACATCAGTGACTACATCTCCTAACGATGGTCAGAGGGACCGGTACCAACATCAGTGACTACATCTCCTAACGTTGGTCAGAGGGACCGGTACCAACATCAGTGACTACATCTCCTAACGATGGTCAGAGGGACCGGTACCAACATCAGTGACTACATCTCCTAACGATGGTCAGAGGGACCGGTACCAACATCAGTGACTACATCTCCTAACGTTGGTCAGAGGGACCGGTACCAACATCAGTGACTACATCTCCTAACGTTGGTCAGAGGGACCGGTACCAACATCAGTGACTACATCTCCTAACGATGGTCAGAGGGACCGGTACCAACATCAGTGACTACATCTCCTAACGTTGGTCAGAGGGACCGGTACCAACATCAGTGACTACATCTCCTAACGATGGTCAGAGGGACCGGTACCAACATCAGTGACTACATCTCCTAACGTTGGTCAGAGGGACCGGTACCAACATCAGTGACTACATCTCCTAACTTTGGTCAGAGGGACCGGTACCAAACGTTGGTCAGAGGGACCGGTACCAACATCAGTGACTACATCTCCTAACGATGGTCAGAGGGACCGGTACCAACAACAGTGACTACATCTCCTAACGATGGTCAGAGGGACCGGTACCAACAACAGTGACTACATCTCCAAACGTTGGTCAGAGGGACCGGTACCAACAACAGTGACTACATCTCCTAACGTTGGTCAGAGGGACCGGTACCAACATCAGTGACTACATCTCCTAACGTTGGTCAGAGGGACCGGTACCAACATCAGTGACTACATCTCCTAACGATGGTCAGAGGGACCGGTACCAACATCAGTGACTACATCTCCTAACGTTGGTCAGAGGGACCGGTACCAACATCAGTGACTACATCTCCTAACGTTGGTCAGAGGGACCGGTACCAAACGTTGGTCAGAGGGACCGGTACCAACATCAGTGACTACATCTCCTAACGTTGGTCAGAGGGACCGGTACCAACAACAGTGACTACATCTCCTAACGATGGTCAGAGGGACCGGTACCAACATCAGTGACTACATCTCCTAACGTTGGTCAGAGGGACCGGTACCAACATCAGTGACTACATCTCCTAACGTTGGTCAGAGGGACCGGTACCAACAACAGTGACTACATCTCCTAACGTTGGTCAGAGGGACCGGTACCAACAACAGTGACTACATCTCCTAACGTTGGTCAGAGGGACCGGTACCAACAACAGTGACTACATCTCCTAACGATGGTCACAGGGACCGGTACCAACAACAGTGACTACATCTCCTAACGATGGTCACAGGGACCGGTACCAACATCAGTGACTACATCTCCTAACGTTGGTCAGAGGGACCGGTACCAACATCAGTGAGTACATCTCCTAACATTGGTCAGAGGGACCGGTACCAAACGATGGTCAGAGGGACCGGTACCAACAACAGTGACTACATCTCCTAACGTTGGTCAGAGGGACCGGTACCAAACGTTGGTCAGAGGGACCGGTACCAACAACAGTGACTACATCTCCTAACGTTGGTCAGAGGGACCGGTACCAAACGTTGGTCAGAGGGACCGGTACCAACATCAGTGACTACATCTCCTAACGTTGGTCAGAGGGACCGGTACCAAACGTTGGTCACAGGGACCGGTACCAACAACAGTGACTACATCTCCTAACGTTGGTCAGAGGGACCGGTACCAACATCAGTGAGTACATCTCCTAACATTGGTCAGAGGGACCGGTACCAAACGATGGTCAGAGGGACCGGTACCAACAACAGTGACTACATCTCCTAACGTTGGTCAGAGGGACCGGTACCAAACGTTGGTCAGAGGGACCGGTACCAACAACAGTGACTACATCTCCTAACGTTGGTCAGAGGGACCGGTACCAAACGTTGGTCAGAGGGACCGGTACCAACAACAGTGACTACATCTCCTAACGTTGGTCAGAGGGACCGGTACCAAACGTTGGTCAGAGGGACCGGTACCAACAACAGTGACTACATCTCCTAACGTTGGTCAGAGGGACCGGTACCAAACGTTGGTCAGAGGGACCGGTACCAACAACAGTGACTACATCTCCTAACGATGGAAAGCTTAAACTGTGTTGTTGTAATCATGCCTGTCAGCAATATTTACAAATGTGTCCAAGTGTGTTAGTCTATCAGCCGATGGCTGATGTCTGCCAGAGTGTGTGTGTGTGTCAGTCTGTCTATAGAGGACTTACTCTTCAGGAAATCAAGCATTGAGAACGCAGGCTTTTTGGAGTCTTCATTCGGAATGGCAGCTGCAGTTCCACTCTGAGAGGAAATAACACATTCAGCTTGAAGAATGGCAGAAACAACGCATCATTTGAGCTTTTATTTTGGAAAAAATATTTTCAGACGGGTGAAGAAAGCAAAAGATGCTTCTCTTTTGCTTTCTTCACCCGTCTGAAAATATATTTTTTTATTTCATTATTCAAAATGTTTTATAGAGAGACAGAGAGACGGACGGACGGACGGACGGACGGACGGACGGACGGACGGACGGACGGACGGACGGACGGACGGACGGACAGACAGACAGACAGACAGACAGACAGACAGACAGACAGACAGACAGACAGACAGACAGACAGACAGACAGACAGACAGACAGAGAGAGAGAGACAGAGAGACAGCGAGACAGCGAGACAGCGAGACAGCGAGACAGCGAGACAGCGAGACAGCGAGACAGCGAGACAGCGAGACAGCGAGACAGAATCTTGATACGAGTACACCCCCAGGACAGGACACTAGAATTACACAAATATTAATTTTCACAAAGTTTGCTGCTTCGGTGTCTTTAGATAATTTTGTCAGATGTTACTATGGAATACTGAAGTATAATTACAAGCATTTCATAAGTGTCAAAGGCTTTTATTGACAATTACATGAAGTTGATGCAAAGAGTCAATATTTGCAGTGTTGACCCTTCTTTTACAAGACCTCTGCAATCCGCTCTGGCATGCTGTCAATTAATTTCTGGGCCACATCCTGACTGATGGCAGTCCATTCTTGCATAATCAATGCTTGGAGTTTGTCAGAATTTGTGGGTTTTTGTTTGTCCACCCGCCTCTTGAGGATTGACCACAAGTTCTCAATGGGATTAAGGTCTGGGGAGTTTCCGGGCCATGGACCCAAAATATCAATGTTTTGTTCCCCGAGCCACTTAGTTATCACTTTTGCCTTATGGCAAGGTGCTCCATCATGCTGGAAAAGGCATTGCTCATCACCAAACTGTTCCTGGATGGTTGGGAGAAGTTGCTCTCGGAGGATGTGTTGGTACCATTCTTTATTCATGGCTGTGATCTTAGGCTAAATTGTGAGTGAGCCCACTCCCTTGGCTGAGAAGCAACCCCACACATGAATGGTCTCAGTTTGTTTTACTGTTGGCATGACACAGGACTGATGGTATCGCTCACCTTGTCTTCTCCAGACAAGCTTTTTTACGGATGCCCCAAACAATCGGAAAGGGGATTCATCAGAGAAAATTACTTTACCCCAGTCCTCAGCTGTCCAATACCTGTCGCTTTTGCAGAATATCAGTCTGTCCCTGATGTTTTTCCTAGAGAGAAGTGGCTTCTTTGCTGCCCTTCTTGACACCAGGCCATCTTCCAAAAGTCTTTGCCTCACTGTGCGTGCAGATGCACTCACACCTGCCTGCTGCCATTCCTGACCAAGCTCTGTACAGGTGGTGCACCGATCCCGCAGCTGAATCAACTTTAGGAGACGGTCCTGGCGCTTACTGGACTTTCTTGGGCGCCCTGAAGCCTTCTTCACAACAATTGAATCGCTCTCCTTGAAGTTCTTGATGATCTGATAAATGTTTGATTTAGGTGCAATCTAACCGGCAGCAATATTCTTGCCTGTGAAGCCCTTTTTGTGCAAAGCAATGATGATGGCACATGTTTCCTTGCAGATAACCATGGTTGACAGAGGAAGAACAATGATCCAAGCACCACCCTCCTTTTGAAGCTTCCAGTCTGTTATTCGAACTCAACCAGCATGACAGAGTGATCTCCAGCTTTGTCCATGTCAACACTCAAACCTGTGTTAACGAGAGAATCACTGACATGATGTCAGCTGGTCCTTTTGTGGAAGGCCTGAAATGCAGTGGAAATGTTTTTGGGGGATTCAGTTCATTGTCATGGAAAAGAGGGACTTTGCAATTCATCTGATCACTCTTCATAACATTCTGGAGTATATACAATTTGCCATCATACAAACTGAGGCAGCAGACTTTGTGAAAACTAATATTTGTGTCATTCTCAAAACTTTTGGCCATGACTGTAGTCCATCTCCTGTTTCTGTAGTGAGACAGCTTGCTGTACCAGTACACCAACCTGGACAGAACACTAGTCCATCTCCTGTTTCTGCAGTGTGAGGCAGCTTGATGTACCAGGACACCCCCTGGACAGGACACTAGTCCATCTCCTGTTTCTGCAGTGTGAGGCAGCTTGCTGTACCCGGACACCCCCTGGACAGGACACTAGTCTAGGCCTCGCTTTGTGTTATAGGTCTACAGTAACATAATCACTTGCACTACTGGCTCCATACCAGAAGAGGTCAGTAAAACCTGAGAATAATTTACCCAGAAAATATTTCCTTTTAAGCTGTAGGTATTTCAAGTCATTCAATATAATGACACACGACAATAGATATTATATTAGTGTCTGGGCCCTGGCCTTACAACCTGAGGAAGACAGTATTGTGAGAAGGGGGATTATTAAGTAAACTAACATCGCACTGCTTGCTCCTTGGTTTGGGGAAAGTTATTTTTTTTTATTAGGGAATTTTAGTGACACCTTATTTGACGCGTACCAACATACAGACTTTATGACACATTCATAAGCAAATTATAAGCATTTATGGCTGTATCCTAAATTCATCCCCCAGTCAAAGGTCGTTCACTATATAGGGAATAGGACCCCTGGTCAAAGGTCGTTCACTATATAGGGAATAGGACCCCTGGTCAAAGGTCGTTCACTATATAGGGAATAGGACCCCTGGTCAAAGGTCGTTCACTATATAGGGAATAGGACCCCTGGTCAAAGGTCGTTCACTATATAGGGAATAGGACCCCTGGTCAAAGGTCGTTCACTATATAGGGAATAGGGCCCCTGGTCAAAGGTCGTTCACTGTATAGGGAATAGGATCCCTGGTCAAAGGTCGTTCACTATATGGGGAATAGGGCCCCTGGTTAAAGGTCGTTCACTATATAGGGAATAGGACCCCGGGTAAAAGGTCGTTCACTGTATAGGGAATAGGACCCCTGGTCAAAGGTCATTCACTATATGGGGAATAGGGCCCCTGGTCAAAGGTCGTTCACTATATAGGGAATAGGGCCCCTGGTCAAAGGTTGTTCACTATATAGGGAATAGGACCCCTGGTCAAAGGTCGTTCACTATATAGGGAATAGGACCCCTGGTCAACAGTAGTGCACTATATAGGGAATAGGACCCCTGGTCAAAGGTCGTTCACTATGTAGGGAGTATGGTGCATTTTGGGACAGAACTTTAGAGACGGAGTGTTACCTCGTCTTCCAGCGGCATGCTGCGAGGAAAGAAGAAGTATGGGGCGGAGGTCAGGGCGAGGCTGGCAGAGGAGATGAGGAGGCCTATCCACCACGCACCCACCCAGCGAGGGTCTGTAGGGGCCAGCTCAGCATTGGTGACTGGAGGGAGAGAGGAAAGTTAGAGGGAGGGTGTGGAGAGAGAGGAGGAGAATGTAAGACAGACAGAGACAGACAGAGACAGACAGAGACAGACAGAGACAGACAGACCAAGGCAGGCACAGAGACAGAAACAGATCGATGACAGCTTTTAAATATGAGCCCAAGCTATGCAATCCCAGCCTCTAAACCAGCCACACAACCTCTGCCACCAATGTAACGAGCCGAACCCAGTATCTACTGGAACCAGTTCTGTCCACCGTGTAAAACCCAGTACCTACCTGAGCCGGTTCTGTCCACGTCCACATAGATCCTCAGCATGACGGAGCCCAGCAGGAAGCCGAAGGCAGGTCCAAACACAGACACAGCAAACAAGATGGCTGAGGAGAAAAGAGACAGTCAAGGTATTTCACAAGGGAAGTTGACTGAGAATGCATTCTCATTTACAGCAACGACCTGGGAAATAGTTACAGGGGATGAATGTGCCAATTGTAAACTGGGGATTATTAGGTGACCGTGATGGAATGAGGGACAGATTGGGAATTTAGCCAGGACACCGGGGTTAACACCCCTACTCTTTGATAAGTGCCATGGGATCTTTAATGACCTCAGAGAGTCAGGACACCCGTTTAACGTCCCATCCGAAAGACGGCACCCTACACAGGGCAGTGTCCCCAATCACTGCAGCGGGACATTTTTTCATAGACCAGAGGAAAGTATTTCCTCCTACTGGCCCTCCAACACCACTTCCAGCAGCATCTGGTCTCCCATCCAGGGTCTGACCAGGACCAACCCTGCTGAGCTTCAGAGACAAGTGGGATGCAGGCTGGTATGCAGCTGTCATTGTGTCTGATATTTATTATTATACTAGTGTTCGAGTTATCTACAGGCCTCTTACCTATGTAGAGGGACTAGTGTGCCAGTGAGCTACAGGCCTCTTACCTATGTAGAGGGTCTAGTGTTTCAGTGAGCTACAGGCCTCTTACCTATGTACAGGGACTAGTGTGTCAGTGAGCTACAGGCCTCTTACCTATGTAGAGGGTCTAGTGTTTCAGTGAGCTACAGGCCTCTTACCTATGTACAGGGACTAGTGTGTCAGTGAGCTACAGGCCTCTTACCTATGTACAGGGACTAGTGTGTCAGTGAGCTACAGGCCTCTTACCTATGTACAGGGACTAGTGTGTCAGTGAGCTACAGGCCTCTTACCTATGTAGAGGGTCTAGTGTGTCAGTGAGCTACAGGCCTCTTACCTATGTAGAGGGGGGAGTTGCCTCGTCCGGCAAAGTCATCCACATAAGAGATACCAAAGGGTTGTATGGGAACAGATCCCACCCCGAACAGCAGCTGAGCTATAGCCATGAGCATCCACAAGTTGTTGGTGTCTGCTATACGCTTGATCTCTGTCTTCCCACAGGCCTCTGTCATGTTGGTGGTACCCTGGAGGGAACACAGGTCTTGGCGATCTGGAGAAAGCACACACATTCACACAGACACACACAGTTAGTTACAGGCCTGGGGACTACACACACAGCTGAGTTCATGTTCCTGGAGTTTCATGTGACCCTTCAGTGGTACAATGAGGAGATCAGCCAGCCTACTGGTTGGTGTGTGTGTGTGTGTGTGTGTGTGTGTGTGTGTGTGTGTGTGTGTGTGTGTGTGTGTGTGTGTGTGTGTGTGTGTGTGTGTGTGTGTGTGTGTGTGTGTGTGTGTGTGTGTGTGTGTGTGTGTGTGTGTGTGTGTGTGTGTGTGTGTGTGTGTGTGTGTGTGTGGTATGGTGTGTGTGTGGTATGGTGTTGTGTGTGGTATGGTGTTGTGTGTGTGTGTGTGGTATGGTGTTGTGTGTGGTATGGTGTTGTGTGTGTGTGTGTGTGTTATGGTGTGTGTGTGGTATGGTGTTGTGTGTGGTATGGTGTTGTGTGTGTGTGTGTGTTATGGTGTGTGTGTGTGTGTGTGTTATGGTGTGTGTGTTATGGTGTGTGTGTTATGGTGTGTGTGTGTGTTATGGTGTGTGTGTTATGGTGTGTGTGTGTGTTATGGTGTGTGTGTGTGTTATGGTGTGTGTGTGTGGTATGGTGTGTGTGTGTGTGAGCGGAGGGAGGAGGAGAGTGAACAGAGCTCTCAGTTTAACCAACTGTCTGGGAGACGGTCCTCATCTTTCCTGGAGCGCTCAGACATTTTCCCTCTGAGTTATGCAGGTTCATCTAGAGAGCACCTGCAAGCCAGCCTGGCTCCCACAATCCACCACTCTAAATCCATCCGCTCTAAATCCACCCATCCGCTCTAAATCCATCCGCTCTAAATCCACCCATCCGCTCTAAATCCACCCATCCGCTCTAAATCCACCCATCCGCTCTAAATCCACCCATCCGCTCTAAATCCACCCATCCGCTCTAAATCCACCCATCCGCTCTAAATCCACCCATCCGCTCTAAATCCACCCATCCACTCTAAATCCTTCCGCTCTAAATCCACCCTTCCCCTCTAAATCCACCCATCCGCTCTAAATCCACCCATCTGCTCTAAATCCACCCATCCACTCTAAATCCATCCGCTCTAAATCCACCCATCCACTCTAAATCCACCCATCCACTCTAAATCCATCCACTCTAAATCCACCCATCCGCTCTAAATCCACCCATCCGCTCTAAATCCTTCCGCTCTAAATCCACCCATCCGCTCTAAATCCACCCATCCACTCTAAATCTGTCCGCTCTAAATCCACCCATCCGCTCTAAATCCACCCATCCGCTCTAAATCCACCCATCCGCTCTAAATCCACCCATCCGCTCTAAATCCACCCATCCGCTCTAAATCCACCCATCCGCTCTAAATCCACCCATCCGCTCTAAATCCACCCATCCGCTCTAAATCCACCCATCCGCTCTAAATCCACCCATCCGCTCTAAATCCACCCATCCGCTCTAAATCCACCCATCCGCTCTAAATCCACCCATCCGCTCTAAATCTGTCCGCTCTAAATCCACCCATCCGCTCTAAATCCACCCATCCGCTCTAAATCCACCCATCCGCTCTAAATCCACCCATCCGCTCTAAATCCACCCATCCGCTCTAAATCCACCCATCCGCTCTAAATCCACCCATCCGCTCTAAATCCACCCATCCGCTCTAAATCCACCCATCCGCTCTAAATCCACCCATCCGCTCTAAATCCACCCATCCGCTCTAAATCCACCCATCCGCTCTAAATCCACCCATCCACTCTAAATCCTTCCGCTCTAAATCCACCCTTCCCCTCTAAATCCACCCATCCGCTCTAAATCCACCCATCCACTCTAAATCCATCCGCTCTAAATCCACCCATCCACTCTAAATCCACCCATCCACTCTAAATCCTTCCGCTCTAAATCCACCCATCCGCTCTAAATCCACCCATCCGCTCTAAATCCTTCCGCTCTAAATCCACCCATCCGCTCTAAATCCACCCATCCACTCTAAATCTGTCCGCTCTAAATCCACCCATCCGCTCTAAATCCACCCATCCGCTCTAAATCCACCCATCCACTCTAAATCCACCCATCCACTCTAAATCCACCCATCCTCTCTAAATCCACCCATCCACTCTAAATCCACCCATCCGCTCTAAATCCACCCATCCGCTCTAAATCCACCCATCCGCTCTAAATCCACCCATCCGCTCTAAATCCACCCATCCGCTCTAAATCCACCCATCCGCTCTAAATCCACCCATCCACTCTAAATCCTTCCGCTCTAAATCCACCCTTCCGCTCTAAATCCACCCATCCGCTCTAAATCCACCCATCCGCTCTAAATCCACCCATCCGCTCTATATCCACCCATCCGCTCTAAATCCACCCATCCACTCTAAATCCATCCGCTCTAAATCCACCCATCCGCTCTAAATCCACCCATCCACTCTAAATCCTTCCGCTCTAAATCCACCCATCCGCTCTAAATCCACCCATCCACTCTAAATCCTTCCGCTCTAAATCCACCCATCCGCTCTAAATCCACCCATCCACTCTAAATCTGTCCGCTCTAAATCCACCCATCCGCTCTAAATCCACCCATCCGCTCTAAATCCACCCATCCGCTCTAAATCCACCCATCCGCTCTAAATCCACCCATCCGCTCTAAATCCACCCATCCGCTCTAAATCCACCCATCCGCTCTAAATCCACCCATCCGCTCTAAATCCACCCATCCGCTCTAAATCCACCCATCCGCTCTAAATCCACCCATCCGCTCTAAATCCACCCATCCGCTCTAAATCCACCCATCCGCTCTAAATCCACCCATCCGCTCTAAATCCACCCATCCGCTCTAAATCCACCCATCCGCTCTAAATCCACCCATCCACTCTAAATCTGTCCGCTCTAAATCCACCCATCCGCTCTAAATCCACCCATCCGCTCTAAATCCACCCATCCGCTCTAAATCCACCCATCCGCTCTAAATCCACCCATCCGCTCTAAATCCACCCATCCGCTCTAAATCCACCCATCCGCTCTAAATCCACCCATCCGCTCTAAATCCACCCATCCACTCTAAATCCACCCATCCACTCTAAATCCACCCATCCACTCTAAATCTGTCCGCTCTAAATCCACCCATCCACTCTAAATCCACCCATCCGCTCTAAATCCACCCATCCGCTCTAAATCCACCCATCCGCTCTAAATCCACCCATCCGCTCTAATCCGCTCTATCCACCCATCAACTCTTAATGATCAGCTATGAAAAGCCAACTGAAAATTATTTATGATTATTATTTGACCATGCTTGTCACTTATGAACATTTTTGAACATCTTGGCATAGTTCTGTTATAATCTCCACCCGGCACAGCCAGAAGAGGACTGGCCACCCCTCATAGCCTGGTTCCTCTCTAGGTTTCTTCCTAGGTTTTGGCCTTTCTAGGGAGTTTTTCCTAGCCACCGTGCTTCTACACCTGCATTCTAGCTGTTTGGGGTTTTAGGCTGGGTTTCTGTACAGCACTTCGAGATATTATCTGATGTACGAAGGGCTATATAAAATAAAATTGATTGATTGATTGATTGATAAATCCACCCATCCGCTCTAAATCCACCCATCCACTCTAAATCCACCCATCCGCTCTAAATCCACCCATCCGCTCTAAATCCACCCATCCGCTCTAAATCCACCCATCCGCTCTAAATCCACCCATCCGCTCTAAATCCACCCATCCACTCTAAATCCACCCATCCACTCTAAATCCACCCATCCGCTCTAAATCCACCCATCCACTCTAAATCTGTCCGCTCTAAATACATCCGCTCTAAATCCATCCACTCAATGACAGGAGGAACCAGGTCCAACACACTGGGACTGCTGATTTATAGAGACTGACTGTGAATGATACTTGCATTGCCAAACACTAGGTTTTAAATCTCACGGGACCAATTTCACAGACACAGTAATAGCCTAGTCCTGGACTAACAAATATTTTCTACGGATATTCTGTGTGATAGAAACCGGTCCATGTAATCTACCGATACTTAGTCAGAGGTGCATCCTTGGTATTGCAGAGTATTGTCGCTGTAACAGAGATATATTTCATCACAAGATCTTACCATGTATGACAGAGTCGTAGTTATAGGGCTGGGACAGGAAGTGAGGTAGGGCCAAGATCAGAGCACTGATGGACATCAGCAGACCACCCAGTCCAATGAGACGAGGCCGATGGACCCTGCTGCCCAGGTAACTCACAAACACTATCAGAATTGTGTTCCCCACCTAGAGGGAGGGAGGGACAGAGAGCGAGAGAAGGGGGGGTGGGGGGCAGAGAGAGAGAGATAGAAGGGAGAGGGAGAGGGAGGGGGGAGGGAGAGGGAGGGAGAAGGGGGAGGGAGAGAGAAGGAGAAGGTGGAGAAGGGTGAGGGAGAGAGGGAGAGCAGGAGAAAGGGGAGGGAGAGAGGGAGAGAGGGAGAAGGGAGAGAGGGAGAGAGGGAGAAGGGGGAGGGAGAGAGGGAGAAGGGGGAGGGAGAGAGAGAGGGAGAAGGGGGAGGGAGAGAGAGAATGGGGAGGGAGAGAGAGAATGGGGAGGGAGAGAGAGAGAAGGGGGAGGGAGAGAGAGAGAGAGAGAGAGAGGGGGGAGGGAGAGAGAGAGAGAGAGAGAAGGGGGAGGGAGAGAGGGAGAAGGGGGAGGGAGAGAGAGAGGGAGAAGGGGGAGGGAGAGAGAGAAGGGGAGGGAGAGAGAGAATGGGGAGGGAGAGAGAGAGAAGGGGGAGGGAGAGAGAGAGAATGGGGAGGGAGAGAGAGAGAAGGGGGAGGGAGAGAGAGAGGGAGAGAGAAAGGGGAGGGAGAGAGAGTGTGTCAGAGACCTTATGACCAGGAGGATACAGTACCAAAACACACTCAGTGAATGGTTACTTGTTATCTAGGAGCAATGCTCGGGACAGCGCTTCAACAAAAGCAGGTGGCATACTCACATAATACTAATATAACGAGTCATATCACAACACCATCCAGTGTTTATGCATTTCTACTCTTTAACCACCACCTGCGATGAATCTAACATGAGTTTACTGTGCCGTGGTTACTGGTTGGCTCTTACCTCGTGCAGAGAGGAGATGGTGCCAGAGGAGAAACTACTGAGGCCAAAGCGTCTCTCGATGGTGGTGATGGTGCTCTTAAAGTAGGAACTGTAGAGCAGCTGGGTGAGCTGCAGCAGGCCATGACACAGCACAAACAGCTAGAGAGAGAGAGACACAATACGTTAGAAAGAGAGGAGAGAGAGACACAATAGGTTAGAAAGAGAGGAGAGAGAGAGAGAGGCACACAATACGTTAGAAAGAGAGAGAGAGACACAATACGTTAGAAAGAGAGAGAGAGAGAGACAATACATTAGAGAGGAGAGAGAGACAGCGAGACAGAGAGAGAGAGAGGGGAGAGAGAGAGACAATATGTTAGAAAGAGAGACAGAGAGAGAGACAGAGATAGAGAGAGGGACAGAGAGAGAGAGAGAGAGAGAGATAGAGAGAGAGAGAGAGACAGAGATAGAGAGAGGGACAGAGAGAGAGAGAGACAGAGAGACAGAGAGGAAATGGACAGCCTATGGCTGGACAGCCTTTATTATAGCAACACATCCCACCTCAGCTGTCTAGTCCAGACCCAGTCTAAAAGAAGGTGTGACTTTTCCCCAAGAAAGGAACTAAAGTAACAACAATCAATAACAACGTTATTGCCTGTGTCCCAAATGGCACCCTGCTACAAACATAGTGCATTACCCTTGACCCTTGGGCCCTGGTAAAAAGCTGTGGACTATCTAGTGAATAAGGGACCATTTGAGATGCACTTAGAGTAAAAAAATAGAGGATTATGTTTGTCAGTGTCAGTGAGTTTCCATCATCAGCTCCTGACTGAGACGGCACTCGGAGCACTGTAGCTTACAGCAGTTCAAACCAGCTGGTTGGCTGAGATACATCTGAAGACACTAAGTCACAGACGTAACCAGCTGGTTGGCTGAGATACATCTGAAGACACTGTAGGTCACAGACGTAACCAGCTGGTTGGCTGAGATACATCTGAAGACACTAAGTCACAGACGTAACCCGCTGGTTGGCTGAGATACATCTGAAGACACTAAGTCACAGACGTAACCAGCTGGTTGGCTGAGATACATCTGAAGACACTAAGTCACAGACGTAACCAGCTGGTTGGCTGAGATACATCTGAAGACACTAAGTCACAGACGTAACCAGCTGGTTGGCTGAGATACATCTGAAGACACTAAGTCACAGACGTAACCAGCTGGTTGGCTGAGATACATCTGAAGACACTAAGTCACAGACGTAACCAGCTGGTTGGCTGAGATACATCTGAAGACACTAAACACAGACGTAACCCGCTGGTTGGCTGAGATACATCTGAAGACACTAAGTCACAGACGTAACCAGCTGGTTGGCTGAGATACATCTGAAGACACTAAGTCACAGACGTAACCAGCTGGTTGGCTGAGATACATCTGAAGACACTAAGTCACAGACGTAACCAGCTGGTTGGCTGAGATACATCTGAAGACACTAAGTCACAGACGTAACCAGCTGGTTGGCTGAGATACATCTGAAGACACTAAGTCACAGACGTAACCAGCTGGTTGGCTGAGATACATCTGAAGACACTAAGTCACAGACGTAACCAGCTGGTTGGCTGAGATACATCTGAAGACACTAAGTCACAGACGTAACCAGCTGGTTGGCTGAGATACATCTGAAGACACTAAGTCACAGACGTAACCAGCTGGTTGGCTGAGATACATCTGAAGACACTAAGTTACAGACGTAACCAGCTGGTTGGCTGAGATACATCTGAAGACACTAAGTCTGGTAAACCTGGAGTAGCAGTCAAAATGTTTTCAATTAGAAAGCTATTTTCTCCTCTTCTGCCTGAAAGTTCACAGATTCCTCCTCCTTGCTGTTCCATAAAAGGCTTGGAGGAGGAATCTCGAGTCGTATGTTATCTCGTTTTTACAGATCCAACTGCGAAACATTGCGAAAGGTACAATGCTTTATAAACATGATTAAAGTGTAGCGTTCAGTGGTTGATGATGGCCAGGCCTCAGTTGAGAGAGAGGTTTTAAATCGGGAACATACTAAAGAACAGTGAGTGTACTTTACTTATAGTAGAGAACAGTACATGGAGGTCTAGGGTACGCTAAGGTGTTTGTTTACCCTGTACTCAGCTTCAAGAGATGAGTCAATCACTTAAGTTTGCTTTGCTTACAATCCTGTCTTTGGATCTATTTCTCTGACACAAAGACACGCTGTGATGAAATTTATATTGGCTGTTTCCAAGTGGTCTGGAACTGGGAGGGAGGGAGGGAGGGAGGGAATGCCTGCCTGCCTGCCTGCCTGCCTGCAATTCAATTCAATTCAATTCAAAACAATTCATTTAGACACAGCGTTTACTTGAAACTCTGCGTTTATTTGCAGAAATGTGTCGTTGCCCGGCTATTAAAAGGTTGACCAGGGCCCATAGTAGTGCACTTCTTTTGACCAGGGCCCATAGTAGTGCACTTCTGTTGACCAGGGCCCATAGTAGTGCACTTCTGTTGACCAGGGCCCATAGTAGTGCACTTCTGTTGACCAGGGCCCATAGTAGTGCACTTCTGTTGACCAGGGCCCATAGTAGTGCACTTCTGTTGACCAGGGCCCATAGTAGTGCACTTCTGTTGACCAGGGCCCATAGTAGTGCACTTCTGTTGACCAGGGCCCATAGTAGTGCACTTCTGTTGACCAGGGCCCATAGTAGTGCACTTCTTTTGACCAGGGCCCATAGTAGTGCACTTCTTTTGACCAGGGCCCATAGTAGTGCACTTCTTTTGACCAGGGCCCATAGTAGTGCACTACACACACATACACACCCCAACACACACCCCAACACACACACACCCCAACACATGCATACACACCCCAACACACACCCCAACACACACATACACACCCCAACACACACACACACACATACACACACCCCAACACTTTGTGCTCTAAATCTCCTGCACCAACCTGGTCTCAGAGCATTTCGTATTAGTCTGTATGATATGTTACGTTTCGTATGGTATGTATCCATTTGTGGATGCCCATCAACCGTTTCGTGCAATACGTTACGAATTGAAATGTGTTGTTGCTAACTTTAACTTGGTTGCTACGTGGCTAACGCTAGCTGGCTAATGGGTTTAAGTTCGGAGTTAGGTTAAAGGGTAAATGGTTAAGGTTATGGGGAAGGCTTAGCTAACATGCTAAGTAGTTTCAAAGTAGATAAATATAAGTAAATATTATTAAGTAAAGTTGTAAAGTTGCTAAAATGCTAACGTTGTCCGTGATGAGATTCAAACACGGGACCTTTGCTGGTCGTTCAAGTTAGGCCTTAAGTAACTTTCTGCCTTTTGGAACCATACCAAACGTATTATATCATGAGTAACCTTCTGTCTTATGGAACCACAATAATACGTAATATATCATTCTAATTTGAATGTCCCGGATTTACTATTACCATGTTACGTATAGTTAATGAGACCAAGCTGCCTGCACTGACTGTCTACCCCACACGCTGGGCACTCTACCCCCACACGCTGGACACTCTATCCCCACACGCTGGACACTCTACCCCCACACGCTGGACACTCTACCCCCACACGCTGGACACCCTACCCCCACACGCTGGACACTCTACCCCCACACGCTGGACACTCTACCCTTACACGCTGGACACTCTACCCTTACACGCTGGACACTCTACCCATTACACGCTGGACACTCTACCCCTTACACGCTGGACACCCTACCCCTTACACGCTGGACACCCTACCCCTTACACGCTGGACACTCTACCCCCACACGCTGGACACTCTACCCCCACACGCTGGACACTCTACCCCCACACGCTGGACACTCTACCCCCACACGCTGGACACTCTACCCCCACACGCTGGACACTCTACCCCCACACGCTGGACACTCTACCCCCACACGCTGGACACTCTACCCCCACACGCTGGACACTCTACCCCTTACACGCTGGACACTCTACCCCTTACACGCTGGACACTCTACCCCTTACACGCTGGACACTCTACCCCTTACACGCTGGACACTCTACCCCTTACACGCTGGACACTCTACCCCTTACACGCTGGACACTCTACCCCTTACACGCTGGACACTCTACCCCTTACACGCTGGACACTCTACCCCTTACACGCTGGACACTCTACCCCTTACACGCTGGACACTCTACCCCTTACACGCTGGACACTCTACCCCTTACACGCTGGACACTCTACCCCTTACACGCTGGACACTCTACCCCTTACACGCTGGACACTCTACCCCTTACACGCTGGACACTCTACCCCTTACACGCTGGACACTCTACCCCTTACACGCTGGACACTCTACCCCTTACACGCTGGACACTCTACCCCTTACACGCTGGACACTCTACCCCTTACACGCTGGACACTCTACCCCTTACACGCTGGACACTCTACCCCTTACACGCTGGACACTCTACCCCTTACACGCTGGACACTCTACCCCTTACACGCTGGACACTCTACCCCTTACACGCTGGACACTCTACCCCTTACACGCTGGACACTCTACCCCTTACACGCTGGACACTCTACCCCTTACACGCTGGACACTCTACCCCTTACACGCTGGACACTCTACCCCCACACGCTGGACACTCTACCCCCACACGCTGGACACTCTACCCCTTACACGTTACTCGCTGGACACTCTACCCCCACACGCTGGACACTCTACCCCCACACGCTGGACACTCTACCCCCACACGCTGGACACTCTCCCCCTTACACGTTACTCGCTGGACACTCTACCCCTTACACGCTGGACACTCTACCCCTTACACGCTGGACACTCTACCCCTTACACGTTACTCGCTGGACACTCTACCCCTTACACGTTACTCGCTGGACACTCTACCCCTTACACGTTACTCGCTGGACACTACCCCCCACACGCTGGACACTCTACCCCCACACGCTGGACACTCTCCCCCTTACACGTTACTCGCTGGACACTCTACCCCTTACACGCTGGACACTCTACCCCTTACACGCTGGACACTCTACCCCTTACACGTTACTCGCTGGACACTCTACCCCTTACACGTTACTCGCTGGACACTACCCCCCACACGCTGGACACTCTACCCCCACACGCTGGACACTCTCCCCCTTACACGTTACTCGCTGGACACTCTACCCCCACACGCTGGACACTCTACCCCCACACGCTGGACACTCTCCCCCTTACACGTTACTCGCTGGACACTCTACCCCTTACACGCTGGACACTCTACCCCTTACACGCTGGACACTCTACCCCTTACACGTTACTCGCTGGACACTCTACCCCTTACACGTTACTCGCTGGACACTACCCCCCACACGCTGGACACTCTACCCCCACACGCTGGACACTCTCCCCCTTACACGTTACTCGCTGGACACTCTACCCCCACACGCTGGACACTCTACCCCCACACGCTGGACACTCTACCCCTTACACGTTACTCGCTGGACACTCTACCCCTTACACGTTACTCGCTGGACACTCTACCCCTTACACGTTACTCGCTGGACACTCTACCCCTTACACGTTACTCGCTGGACACTCTACCCCTTACACGTTACTCGCTGGACACTCTACCCCCACACGCTGGACACTCTACCCCCACACGCTGGACACTCTACCCCCACACGCTGGACACTCTACCCCCACACGCTGGACACTCTACCCCCACACGCTGGACACTCTACCCCTTACACGTTACTCGCTGGACACTCTACCCCCACACGCTGGACACTCTACCCCCACACGCTGGACACTCTACCCCCACACGCTGGACACTCTCCCCCTTACACGTTACTCGCTGGACACTCTACCCCTTACACGCTGGACACTCTACCCCTTACACGTTACTCGCTGGACACTCTACCCCTTACACGTTACTCGCTGGACACTCTACCCCTTACACGTTACTCGCTGGACACTACCCCCCACACGCTGGACACTCTACCCCCACACGCTGGACACTCTCCCCCTTACACGTTACTCGCTGGACACTCTACCCCTTACACGCTGGACACTCTACCCCTTACACGCTGGACACTCTACCCCTTACACGTTACTCGCTGGACACTCTACCCCTTACACGTTACTCGCTGGACACTACCCCCCACACGCTGGACACTCTACCCCCACACGCTGGACACTCTCCCCCTTACACGTTACTCGCTGGACACTCTACCCCCACACGCTGGACACTCTACCCCCACATGCTGGACACTCTCCCCCTTACACGTTACTCGCTGGACACTCTACCCCTTACACGCTGGACACTCTACCCCTTACACGCTGGACACTCTACCCCTTACACGTTACTCGCTGGACACTCTACCCCTTACACGTTACTCGCTGGACACTACCCCCCACACGCTGGACACTCTACCCCCACACGCTGGACACTCTCCCCCTTACACGTTACTCGCTGGACACTCTACCCCCACACGCTGGACACTCTACCCCCACACGCTGGACACTCTACCCCTTACACGTTACTCGCTGGACACTCTACCCCTTACACGTTACTCGCTGGACACTCTACCCCTTACACGTTACTCGCTGGACACTCTACCCCTTACACGTTACTCGCTGGACACTCTACCCCTTACACGTTACTCGCTGGACACTCTACCCCCACACGCTGGACACTCTACCCCCACACGCTGGACACTCTACCCCCACACGCTGGACACTCTACCCCCACACGCTGGACACTCTACCCCCACACGCTGGACACTCTACCCCTTACACGTTACTCGCTGGACACTCTACCCCCACACGCTGGACACTCTACCCCCACACGCTGGACACTCTACCCCCACACGCTGGACACTCTCCCCCTTACACGTTACTCGCTGGACACTCTACCCCTTACACGCTGGACACTCTACCCCTTACACGTTACTCGCTGGACACTCTACCCCTTACACGTTACTCGCTGGACACTCTACCCCTTACACGTTACTCGCTGGACACTACCCCCCACACGCTGGACACTCTACCCCCACACGCTGGACACTCTCCCCCTTACACGTTACTCGCTGGACACTCTACCCCTTACACGCTGGACACTCTACCCCTTACACGCTGGACACTCTACCCCTTACACGTTACTCGCTGGACACTCTACCCCTTACACGTTACTCGCTGGACACTACCCCCCACACGCTGGACACTCTACCCCCACACGCTGGACACTCTCCCCCTTACACGTTACTCGCTGGACACTCTACCCCCACACGCTGGACACTCTACCCCCACACGCTGGACACTCTACCCCTTACACGTTACTCGCTGGACACTCTACCCCTTACACGTTACTCGCTGGACACTCTACCCCTTACACGTTACTCGCTGGACACTCTACCCCTTACACGTTACTCGCTGGACACTCTACCCCTTACACGTTACTCGCTGGACACTCTACCCCTTACACGTTACTCGCTGGACACTCTACCCCCACACGCTGGACACTCTACCCCCACACGCTGGACACTCTACCCCTTACACGTTACTCGCTGGACACTCTACCCCTTACACGTTACTCGCTGGACACTCTACCCCTTACACGTTACTCGCTGGACACTCTACCCCTTACACGCTGGACACTCTACCCCTTACACGCTGGACACTCTACCCCTTACACGTTACTCGCTGGACACTCTACCCCTTACACGTTACTCGCTGGACACTCTACCCCTTACACGTTACTCGCTGGACACTACCCCCCACACGCTGGACACTCTACCCCCACACGCTGGACACTCTCCCCCTTACACGTTACTCGCTGGACACTCTACCCCTTACACGCTGGACACTCTACCCCTTACACGCTGGACACTCTACCCCTTACACGTTACTCGCTGGACACTCTACCCCTTACACGTTACTCGCTGGACACTACCCCCCACACGCTGGACACTCTACCCCCACACGCTGGACACTCTCCCCCTTACACGTTACTCGCTGGACACTCTACCCCCACACGCTGGACACTCTACCCCCACACGCTGGACACTCTCCCCCTTACACGTTACTCGCTGGACACTCTACCCCTTACACGCTGGACACTCTACCCCTTACACGCTGGACACTCTACCCCTTACACGTTACTCGCTGGACACTCTACCCCTTACACGTTACTCGCTGGACACTACCCCCCACACGCTGGACACTCTACCCCCACACGCTGGACACTCTCCCCCTTACACGTTACTCGCTGGACACTCTACCCCCACACGCTGGACACTCTACCCCCACACGCTGGACACTCTACCCCTTACACGTTACTCGCTGGACACTCTACCCCTTACACGTTACTCGCTGGACACTCTACCCCTTACACGTTACTCGCTGGACACTCTACCCCTTACACGTTACTCGCTGGACACTCTACCCCTTACACGTTACTCGCTGGACACTCTACCCCTTACACGTTACTCGCTGGACACTCTACCCCCACACGCTGGACACTCTACCCCCACACGCTGGACACTCTACCCCCACACGCTGGACACTCTACCCCCACACGCTGGACACTCTACCCCCACACGCTGGACACTCTACCCCTTACACGTTACTCGCTGGACACTCTACCCCCACACGCTGGACACTCTACCCCCACACGCTGGACACTCTACCCCCACACGCTGGACACTCTCCCCCTTACACGTTACTCGCTGGACACTCTACCCCTTACACGCTGGACACTCTACCCCTTACACGTTACTCGCTGGACACTCTACCCCTTACACGTTACTCGCTGGACACTCTACCCCTTACACGTTACTCGCTGGACACTACCCCCCACACGCTGGACACTCTACCCCCACACGCTGGACACTCTCCCCCTTACACGTTACTCGCTGGACACTCTACCCCTTACACGCTGGACACTCTACCCCTTACACGTTACTCGCTGGACACTCTACCCCTTACACGTTACTCGCTGGACACTACCCCCCACACGCTGGACACTCTACCCCCACACGCTGGACACTCTCCCCCTTACACGTTACTCGCTGGACACTCTACCCCCACACGCTGGACACTCTACCCCCACACGCTGGACACTCTCCCCCTTACACGTTACTCGCTGGACACTCTACCCCTTACACGCTGGACACTCTACCCCTTACACGCTGGACACTCTACCCCTTACACGTTACTCGCTGGACACTCTACCCCTTACACGTTACTCGCTGGACACTACCCCCCACACGCTGGACACTCTACCCCCACACGCTGGACACTCTCCCCCTTACACGTTACTCGCTGGACACTCTACCCCCACACGCTGGACACTCTACCCCCACACGCTGGACACTCTACCCCTTACACGTTACTCGCTGGACACTCTACCCCTTACACGTTACTCGCTGGACACTCTACCCCTTACACGTTACTCGCTGGACACTCTACCCCTTACACGTTACTCGCTGGACACTCTACCCCTTACACGTTACTCGCTGGACACTCTACCCCCACACGCTGGACACTCTACCCCCACACGCTGGACACTCTACCCCCACACGCTGGACACTCTACCCCCACACGCTGGACACTCTACCCCCACACGCTGGACACTCTACCCCTTACACGTTACTCGCTGGACACTCTACCCCCACACGCTGGACACTCTACCCCCACACGCTGGACACTCTACCCCCACACGCTGGACACTCTCCCCCTTACACGTTACTCGCTGGACACTCTACCCCTTACACGCTGGACACTCTACCCCTTACACGTTACTCGCTGGACACTCTACCCCTTACACGTTACTCGCTGGACACTCTACCCCTTACACGTTACTCGCTGGACACTACCCCCCACACGCTGGACACTCTACCCCCACACGCTGGACACTCTCCCCCTTACACGTTACTCGCTGGACACTCTACCCCTTACACGCTGGACACTCTACCCCTTACACGCTGGACACTCTACCCCTTACACGTTACTCGCTGGACACTCTACCCCTTACACGTTACTCGCTGGACACTACCCCCCACACGCTGGACACTCTACCCCCACACGCTGGACACTCTCCCCCTTACACGTTACTCGCTGGACACTCTACCCCCACACGCTGGACACTCTACCCCCACACGCTGGACACTCTACCCCTTACACGTTACTCGCTGGACACTCTACCCCTTACACGTTACTCGCTGGACACTCTACCCCTTACACGTTACTCGCTGGACACTCTACCCCTTACACGTTACTCGCTGGACACTCTACCCCTTACACGTTACTCGCTGGACACTCTACCCCTTACACGTTACTCGCTGGACACTCTACCCCCACACGCTGGACACTCTACCCCCACACGCTGGACACTCTACCCCCACACGCTGGACACTCTACCCCCACACGCTGGACACTCTACCCCCACACGCTGGACACTCTACCCCCACACTCTGGACACTCTACCCACACACGCTGGACACTCTACCCACACACTCTGGACACTCTACCCACACACGCTGGACACTCTACCCACACACGCTGGACACTCTACCCACACACGCTGGACACTCTACCCCTTACACGCTGGACACTCTACCCCTTACACGCTGGACACTCTACCCCTTACACGCTGGACACTCTACCCCTTACACGCTGGACACTCTACCCACACACTCACATACTTACACTGAAACCCCCAACACACACACGCACCCACGAACACACATCCTGCTGTTACTGTCTATTATATATCCTTTACCCCTACCTACAGTATACTGCTGTTACTGTCTATTATCTATCCTTTACCCCTACCTACAGTATACTGCTGTTACTGTCTATTATCTATCCTTTACCCCTACCTACAGTATACTGCTGTTACTGTCTATTATCTATCCTTTACCCCTACCTACAGTATACTGCTGTTACTGTCTATTATCTATCCTTTACCCCTACCTACAGTATACTGCTGTTACTGTCTATTATCTATCCTTTACCCATACCTACAGTATACTGCTGTTACTGTCTATTATATATCCTGTTACCTGGTCACTTTACCCTTAGCTAGACTGTATGTACATAGCTACCTCAATGACCGTGTACATCGACTCAGTACTGTTACTTCCTGTATATAGCCATGTTATTACCATGTTAATACCGTGTTATCCCTGCACATTGACTCAGTACTGGTACTCCATGTATAGTCATTTTATTACTGGGTACTTCCTGTATATAGCCATGTTATTACCTGGTATTTCCTGTATATAGCCATGTTATTACCTGGTACCCCTACACATTGATTCAGTGCTGGTACTCCATGTATATAGCCATGTTATTACTTGGTACTCCATGTATATAGCCATGTTATTACCAGGTACTTCCTGTATATAGCCATGTTATTACCTGGTACTTCCTGTATATAGCCATGTTATTACCTGGTACTTCCTGTATATAGCCATGTTATTACCTGGTACTTCCTGTATAAAGCCATGTTATTACCTGGTACTTCCTGTATATAGCCAAGTTATTACCTGGTACTTCCTGTATATAGCCATGTTATTACCTGGTACTTCCTGTATATAGCCAAGTTATTACCTGGTACTTCCTGTATATAGCCATGTTATTACCTCGTACTTCCTGTATATAGCCAAGTTATTACCTGGTACTTCCTGTATATAGCCAAGTTATTGCCTGGTACTTCCTGTATATAGCCAAGTTATTACCTGGTACTTCCTGTATATAGCCAAGTTATTACCGGGTACTTCCTGTATATAGCCATGTTATTACCTGGTACTTCCTGTATATAGCCATGTTATTACCTGGTACTTCCTGTATAAAGCCATGTTATTACCTGGTACTTCCTGTATATAGCCAAGTTATTACATGGTACTTCCTGTATAAAGCCAAGTTATTACCAGGTACTTCCTGTATATAGTCATGTTATTACCTGGTACTTCCTGTATAAAGCCAAGTTATTACCTGGTACTTCCTGTATATAGTCATGTTATTACCTGGTACTTCCTGTATAAAGCCAAGTTATTACCTGGTACTTCCTGTATATAGTCATGTTATTACCTGGTACTTCCTGTATATAGTCATTTTATTACCAGCTACTTCCTGTATATAGCCATGTTATTACCAGCTACTTCCTGTATATAGCCATGTTATTACCTGGATATAGCCATGTTATTACCAAGTACTTCCTGTATATAGCCATGTTATTACCAGGTACTTCCTGTATATAGCAATGTTATTACCTGGATATAGCCATGTTATTACCAGGTACTTCCTGTATATAGCCATGTTATTACCAGGTACTTCCTGTATATAGCCATGTTATTACCAGGCACTTCCTGTATATAGCCATGTTATTACCAGGTACTTCCTGTATATAGCCATGTTATTACCAGGTACTTCCTGTATATAGCCATGTTATAACCAGGTACTTCCTGTATATAGCCATGTTATTACCTGGTACTTCCTGTATAAAGCCATGTTTTTTTTTACTTGTTATTGTTATTCCTTATTCACTCTGTGTTTATTCCTCGTGTCACTATTTCAAAACATTTTTTTTTTATCTTAATCTCTGAATTGTTGGAAAAGGATCCGTAAGTAAGTATTTCACTGTTAGTCTACAGCTGTTGTTTATGAAGCTCGTGACAAATAAAATGGTATTATATTTGATCCCATGCCCGAGGGGACATGTTGAGGTTAAGAGGTGGATTATGAAAACAGCAGTAGTAAATCTATTTACCAGCTGCCGAGTGACAGGCTGAGGCACAATCATCTCCCAACTATAGTGCGTCACAATTGACCAGAGCCCTATTTAGTGCACTATGTAGGGGATAGGGAGCTATTAGGAAGGTAACCTCAGTGTGATTCTGGAACGCTAACCACTCTTATTAAATCCTGTCTCAGTTAGCTCACACAACAGATACAATGTCATCCCTGTGACAAGTAGGTTTTTAATTGATAACGTTTCGACTAGACCCGCTTGCTCAGGCAACCAAACGAGCTGAAAAACCTTTTTTTGTTTGGTGATTTAGTTTTGAACGGCAAGTCTGGCAACATTATCCTCTACTGCTATGTAAAGTCTCGGGGGCAGAGCTATAACTCAGAGTTTTGTAGACTTAAGGATCAAATCTGTTTCACTGCCTCTCTAACCATGAAAATAGAAACATTCAAATATTATGTTTCAGGTTTGAAAGCAAATCTAGATGGCTAACCCAAAATGTATTTGTCAAATACTTCGTAAACCACAGGTGTAGACTACCAGTGAAACGATTACTTATGGGCCCTTACCAACAACGTAGAGATAAAAAGAGAAACAGTATAAAAAAAAAAAGAGAAAAAAAAGTAACAAAGTACAAATAAATAACACAAGGAACAAATAAACAACGAGTAACGATAACGTTGCTATATACACGGGGTACCAGTACCGAGTCGATGTGCAGGGGTACGAGGTAATTGAGGTAGCTCATCCAGTTTATTCTCCAGTGATTGCACGTTCGCCAATATAACGGAAGAGGGTAAAGGCGATTTCTCCACCCTCCGACGTAGTCTCGTCAGGTATCCCGCACGCCGTCATCTATAGGGACATCTACTCCTTCCTCGAGTTTGAAGTTGAAGTCCTCGTCCAAATGGAGGTTAGTGATCACTGTTCTGATGTCCAGAAGCTGTTTTCAGTCGTAGGAAACGATGGCAGAAACATTATGTACAAAAAAAAAAGTTACTATCAGTGACCAATTTAATTTAAGTTTTTTAAAATAGCACGATTGGTCATGAGCACTTTTTAAACGTCTGCCATTCCCTTCCGGTTATATTCCCAAGTCCCAGACTTTGGTAAGTCTGTCGGGAGCTAATTGTGACTGGCTGTTTCATGTTCTTGGTAAGAGGACCACAATGGAAATAAATCTCTGTCACACCCTGACCATGGAGAGCCCTCGAGGTTCTCTATGGTGTTGTAGGTCAGGGCGTGACTAGGGGGTGTTCTAGTTGATGTATTTCTATGTTTGGGATTGAGTGTGGTTCCCAATTAGAGGCAGCTGATTATTGTCATCTCTAATTGGGGATAATACTTAAGGTGTCCCTGTTCCCACCTGCATTTGTGGGATATTGTTTGTGTTTGTGCTTGTTGCACCACGTAGTCACGTTTCGTTGCTTGTTTATTGTTTTGTTGAGAAGTTTCACTTTAAATAAATATGTGGAACTCAAATCACACTGGGCCATGGTCCGTCCATTTTAACAATCGTGACAATCTCAGACTTTATACTCCATGATTCTACTCATGTACATGTAGTAGTAGTAGTATGTATTCATCAGGTTTATGTGTGGTGGTTGAAAAAAAAATATACATTTAACTAAAACTGTATTGTGTAAAAGACAAAGCTGTAGCAAAAGTCATGACTCGTGTTGAATCAGGTGCTATACTGAGTCACTTTAAATGATAGCAAGATGATTACAAACTCTGTCATACATGACAAACACACAACGAAGGCTACACTTGGAAGGATTATCTACACAAATGTTCATCTTTCATTGTCACGATTAACACGAACACTTTCCAATTACAAATGCTGCTCAATACATTCACCTTTGACCTGTAGGTCATGTGTCAATTACTGAAGGATTGTTTTCTGATTGGTTGAGAATTATTAAGCAATGCGTAAAGACTAGCTCAATTTACTTTACACACAGCCCCTTTTGAGACACAAAAGACTTGCAAGTGAGAAGCAGATCCCAGGGCAACGTTATGGTGAATGGACTTGAACAGGCTCGACTACACAGTGAAATGATGATCCAATTACAATCCTCCGGAACAATCTCCTACACAGCTTGTGTAGCCTGCGGATAACGATTCAGCTAGCTGGTGATTTACTGGTGTATGAGCAATAAACAAACAGAATGTGTGTGTGTGTGTGTGTGTGTGTGTGTGTGTGTGTGTGTGTGTGTGTGTGTGTGTGTGTGTATGTGTGTGTGTGTGTATGAGAACAGGACTTACCTCCCTTATCCTACCTCCTTTGCACACATTGTATATAGACTTTATTTCTACTGTATTATTGACTGTACGTTTGTTTATTCTATGTGTAACTCTGTGTTGTTGTCTGTGTCACACTGTTCTGCTTTATCTTGGCCAGGTCGCAGTTGTAAATGAGAACTTGTTCTCAACTGGCCTACCTGGTTAAATAAAGGTGATATATATATAAATATATAAATGCTGTCACTGGTTGAAGGTAGCATGTCACAGGGAAAGGTTAAACCAGGAGAGACAGAGAGAGAGAGACAGAGAGAGAGAGAGAGAGAGAGAGAGAGAGAGAGTGAGAGAGAGAGAGAGAGACAGAGACAGAGACAGAGACAGAGAGGGAGAAAAAGAGAGAGAGAGAGAGAGAGAGAGAGCGATAGTGAGAGACAGTGAGAGAGAGAGAGAGAAAGGGAGAGAGAGAGAGAGAGAGACAGAGAGAGACAGTGCGATAGAGAGAGAGAGAAAGGGAGAGAAAGGGAGAGAGAAAGGGACAGCGAGAGACGGGGAGAGAGAGAGACGGGGAGAGAGAGCGAGTGACAGGGAGAGAGTGAGAAAGAGATGAATAAATAAAGAGCGAGAGAGAGATAGACTTGTAAACAGAGGTAGCAGCATGAGGTTGACCTCTCAGAACAGAACTGAGCAGAGGTACGACGCAGTCAGTAAGACACACCTTGGTTGTGTCCCAAATGGAACCCATGTCATTTGTCATTTGGCATGCACTGTATTTTCTGTACCCAGAGGGTGTAGCCACTAGAAAACCAACAGACAAGCGATAAGCTCAGTGAAGTAGTTAGATGACAAACAGAATGTTCTCTAAATTCAAATCCAAATCCATGTCCATTCTGTGTCGTAATACATTGGGTGGATTGTAATAAAAAAGTGACCTATTTTTCACAATTAACTTTTTTTGAAACCTCTGTTGACACGCCTGACTGCCTGAACCCACGTTTATGTTTGATTTAACACAATTACTCATGCGACTAAAGCAAAGTTTAGGAGAAAATATATTATCTTCAGTTTTTCAGGCCAAGTCCATCTGTCAGAAAGAGAGCCAAAGGCTCTGGCTTCACAGATTCTATCACAGAGTCTAGAACGTCACAGATTTTTTTGCAACAAAACAATTTTGCACAAACATATTATTTTCTTCTAGTGATCAATTAACATTCCTTCCTCAACATTGTTGTAATTAAAATAGTTGTGGCCACATACAGTGCATGTGAAGGAGTGATTAGGTCTACTATGAATTTTGAACATTGATACATTTCTCTACATAGTAAGCAGTCTGAGTTTCATGCATCAGTTTTCTGATACTGACTGGTTTCTGAAAAGAGGAACACTCTATTTCCAATAAATATGTTGTTATTTTTTGTTGTTGCACACATGCTTCTGTGAAACATTTCTTCTGATATATTAACCCTAAACTTCCACTTTTCTCTTACGCCTGAGAACAACGTCACGTTCAGTATAGAGCAAGCGTTTGGAAACTGAGTGGTACAGGGAGGCAGTATCGCGGCTGAGTGGTACAGGGAGTCAGTATCAAGGCTGAGTGGTACAGGGAGTCAGTATCAAGGCTGAGTGGTACAGGGAGGCAGTATCTAGGCTGAGTGATACAGGGAGGCAGTATAGAGGCTGAGTGGTACAGGGAGGCAGTATCTAGACTGAGTGGTACAGGGAGGCAGTATAGAGGCTGAGTGGTACAGGGAGGCAGTATCTAGACTGAGTGATACAGGGAGGCAGTATCTAGGCTGAGTGATAAAGGGAGGCAGTATAGAGGCTGAGTGGTACAGGGAGGCAGTATCTAGACTGAGTGGTACAGGGAGGCAGTATAGAGGCTGAGTGGTACAGGGAGGCAGTATAGAGGCTGAGTGGTACAGGGAGGCAGTATCTAGACTGAGTGGTACAGGGAGGCAGTATAGAGGCTGAGTGGTACAGGGAGGCAGTATCTAGACTGAGTGGTACAGGGAGGCAGTATAGAGGCTGAGTGGTACAGGGAGGCAGTATAGAGGCTGAGTGGTACAGGGAGGCAGAATCTAGGCTGAGTGATACAGGGAGGCAGTATCAAGGCTGTAGTAAATGGTGTGTGTCAGTGTTTGTGTTCATCTGTGATTCCACAGCCTACAATTACGGTTAAGATACGTAAGACACTCGTACATTGGAAGGGATCCCAATGCTGCCAGCACATACAGAGTAATCACACTGCACGTATCTAACACTGCTGTGCTGCGTCATACAGACGCACGAGGCCACAACAACACTGACGGACTACCTGGTTACTGCTACCAGCACATGAACTGACATGCCCACACACGGACGGAGCACAGGATAATCACTCACACATAAACATAGACCTTCCTGCTGTACACATCCGGGGTTGGAGCGGGACCGCGTGGTTTGGGAATGTGTGTGTGTATAACATGAACCATAGGGATGGAGGAGAGGTTCAGGATTTGCAGTCTGCAACACATTTACATTTTAAGTCATTTAGCAGACGTTCTTTTTGTACTTTTTCTACAAATCTGTATCTAAACGGACTTACTGCAGTCCTAACCTGTGCCCTGTAACTTATCGCAGTCCCACCCTGTGCCCTGTAACCTACCGCAGTCCCACCCTGTGCCCTGTAACTTACTGCAGTCCTACCCTGTGCCCTGTAACTTACTGCAGTCCCACCCTGTGCTCTGTAACTTACCGCAGTCCCACCCTGTGCCCTGTGACCAACTGCAGTCCTACCCTGTGCCCTGTAACCTACTGCAGTCCTACCCTGTGCCCTGTAACTTACTGCAGTCCCACCCTGTGCTCTGTAACTTACCGCAGTCCTACCCTGTGCCCTGTAACCTACTGCAGTCCTACCCTGTGCCCTGTAACTTACTGCAGTCCCACCCTGTGCCCTGTAACTTACTGCAGTCCCACCCTGTGCCCTGTAACTTACTGCAGTCCTACCCTGTGCCCTGTAACTTACTGCAGTCCCACCCTGTGCCCTGTAACTTACTGCAGTCCCACCCTGTGCCCTGTAACTTACTGCAGTCCTACTCTGTGCCCTGTAACCTACTGCAGTTCTACCCTGTGCCCTGTAACCTACTGCAGTCCCACCCTGTGCCCTGTAACTTACTGCAGGCCCACCCTGTGCCCTGTAACCTACTGCAGTCCCACCCTGTGCCCTGTAACTTACTGCAGTCCCACCCTGTGCCCTGTAACCTACTGCAGTCCCACCCTGTGCCCTGTAACCTACTGCAGTCCTACCCTGTAACTTACTGCAGTCCCACCCTGTGCCCTGTAACTTACTGCAGTCCCACCCTGTGCCCTGTAACCTACTGCAGTCCTACCCTGTAACTTACTGCAGTCCTACCCTGTGCCCTGTAACCTACTGCAGTCCTACCCTGTAACTTACTGCAGTCCCACCCTGTGCCCTGTAACTTACTGCAGTCCCACCCTGTGCCCTGTAACTTACTGCAGTCCCACTCTGTGCCCTGTAACTTACTGCAGTCCCACCCTGTGCCCTGTAACTTACTGCAGTCCCACCCTGTGCCCTGTAACCTACTGCAGTCCTACCCTGTAACCTACTGCAGTCCTACCCTGTAACCTACTGCAGTCCCACCCTGTGCCCTGTAACTTACTGCAGTCCCACCCTGTGCCCTGTAACTTACTGCAGTCCCACCCTGTGCCCTGTAACCTGTAGCAGTCCTACCCTGTGCCCTGTGACTTACTGCAGTCCCACCCTGTGCCCTGTAACTTACTGCAGTCCCACCCTGTGCCCTGTAACTTACTGCAGTCCTACCCTGTACCCTGGGACCTACTGCAGTCCCACCTTGTACACTGGGACCTACTGCAGTCCCACCATGTACACTGGGACCTACTGCAGTCCCACCATGTACACTGGGACCTACTGCAGTCCCACCATGTACACTGGGACCTACTGCAGTCCCACCATGTACACTGGGACCTACTGCAGTCCCACCATGTACACTGGGACCTACTGCAGTCCCACCATGTACACTGGGACCTACTGCAGTCCCACCATGTACACTGGGACCTACTGCAGTCCTACCCTGTAACTTACTGCAGTCCCACCCTGTAACTTACTGCAGTCCCACCCTGTAACTTACTGCAGTCCCACCCTGTGCCCTGTAACCTACTGCAGTCCCACCCTGTGCCCTGTAACTTACTGCAGTCCCACCCTGTAACTTACTGCAGTCCCATCCTGTGCCCTGTAACCTACTGCAGTCCCACCCTGTGCCCTGTAACTTACTGCAGTCCCACCCTGTACCCTGGGACTTACTGCAGTCCCACCCTGTAACCTACCGCAGTCCTACCCTGTACACTGGGACCTACTGCAGTCCTACCCTGTGCCCTGTGACCTACCGCAGTCCTACCCTGTGCACTGTGATCTACTGCAGTCCTACCCTGTGGCCTGGGACCTACTGCAGTCCTACCCTGTGCCCTGTGATCTACTGCAGGCCCACCCTGTGATCTACTGCAGTCCTACCCTGTGATCTACTGCAGTCCTACCCTGTACACTGGGACCTACTGCAGTCCTACCCTGTGATCTACTGCAGTCCTACCCTGTGATCTACTGCAGGCCCACCCTGTGGCCTGGGACCTACTGCAGTCCTACCCTGTGATCTACTGCAGGCCTACCCTGTGCCCTGTGATCTACTGCAGGCCCACCCTGTGGAAACCCCATAGGGAAACAACACACAGGCTCAGAGTGTATGTGGATGCAGCGTGTTGGTTTTGGACAGATTCTGACAGTCCTCCCAGCCACCTCTTCTCTAAGATCCAAACGGCAGAGGGGTCTGTTACATTGTTAGAACACGCTGCTCGTTCACAATGACAGGTTGGAAACTACTCAATACTGTCTCTAGCCAACAGCTCAGATGAGAAATGATTAGTTGACTTACGGAAATATCCACTCCGACCCAAATATTACAGATAAATTACTAGTTTTATCAGTCATCATATCTCTTGTGCAGCACATTCACTGTAAAATATATGACTTGACAAATGCAGTGAGTTGCAATGCACTCTGGTGTTGTAAACGCCTCCATCCATACATTCATCTTATTTATAAAAAGGGAATTATTTATCCACCTACAACGCAATAATATACCAATAACTGACAGGTCCAAAGCACATGAAACGTAAAGAAATAAGAAGTCTAGAAAGCACATGAAAGGAGTATCATCAATTCATATGAACTCTGATACGTTGATTAAAGTGTCTGGCTCAAAACAAGAGCATTTAGTGTTAATCTATCATGGGATTAGTGTACCAACAGGACATTCCACCATGTTTTATATACCATCAGAGAGAAGGGACGGAAGGTTCTACCTGCCGCAGAGTAAATACTGTAGCCTGCTGCAGAGTAAATACTGTAGCCTGCTGCAGAGTAAATACTGTAGCCTGCTACAGAGTAAATACTGTAGCCTGCTACAGAGTAAATACTGCAGCCTGCTGCAGAGTAAATACTGTAGCCCTCCGACAGAGTAAATACTGTAGCCTGGTACAGAGTAAATACTGTAGCCTGCTACAGAGTAAATACTGCAGCCTGCAACAGAGTAAATACTGTAGCCTGCTGCAGAGTAAATACTGTAGCCTGCCGCAGAGTAAATACTGTAGCCTGCCGCAGAGTAAATACTGTAGCCTGCCGCAGAGTAAATACTGTAGCCCTCCGACAGCGTAAATACTGTAGCCTGCTGCAGAGTAAATACTGTAGCCTGCCGCAGAGTAAATACTGTAGCCTGCCGCAGAGTAAATACTGTAGCCTGCCGCAGAGTAAATACTGTAGCCTGCCGCAGAGTAAATACTGTAGCCTGCCGCAGAGTAAATACTGTTGCCTGCCGCAGAGTAAATAATGTAGCCTGCCGCAGAGTAAATACTGTAGCCTGCCGCAGAGTAAATACTGTAGCCTGCCACAGAGTAAATACTGTAGCCTGCCACAGAGTAAATACTGTAGCCTGCTACAGAGTAAATACTGTTGCCCGCTGCAGAGTAAATACTGTAGCCCGCTGCAGAGTAAATACTGTAGCCCGCTACAGAGTAAATACTGTAGCCCGCTGCAGAGTAAATACTGTAGCCTGCTGCAGAGTAAATACTGTAGCCTGCTGCAGAGTAAATACTGTAGCCCTCTGACAGAGTAAATACTGTAGCCTGCCGCAGAGTAAATACTGTAGCCCGCTGCAGAGTAAATACTGTAGCCCGCTACAGAGTAAATACTGTAGCCCGCTGCAGAGTAAATACTGTAGCCTGCTGCAGAGTAAATACTGTAGCCTGCTGCAGAGTAAATACTGTAGCCCTCCGACAGAGTAAATACTGTAGCCTCTGCAGAGTAAATACTGTAGCCTGCTGAAGAGTAAATACTGTAGCCTGCTGCAGAGTAAATACTGTAGCCTGCTGCAGAGTAAATACTGTAGCCCTCTGACAGAGTAAATACTGTAGCCTGCCGCAGAGTAAATACTGTAGCCTGCCGCAGAGTAAATACTGTAGCCTGCCGCAGAGTAAATACTGTAGCCTGCCGCAGAGTAAATACTGTAGCCTGCCGCAGAGTAAATACTGTAGCCTGCCGCAGAGTAAATACTGTAGCCTGCCGCAGAGTAAATACTGTAGCCCGCTGCAGAGTAAATACTGTAGCCCGCTACAGAGTAAATACTGTTGCCCGCTGCAGAGTAAATACTGTAGCCCGCTGCAGAGTAAATACTGTAGCCCGCTGCAGAGTAAATACTGTAGCCCGCTGCAGAGTAAATACTGTAGCCTGCTGCAGAGTAAATACTGTAGCCTGCTGCAGAGTAAATACTGTAGCCCTCTGACAGAGTAAATACTGTAGCCTGCCGCAGAGTAAATACTGTAGCCCGCTGCAGAGTAAATACTGTAGCCCGCTACAGAGTAAATACTGTAGCCCGCTGCAGAGTAAATACTGTAGCCTGCTGCAGAGTAAATACTGTAGCCCTCCGACAGAGTAAATACTGTAGCCTCTGCAGAGTAAATACTGTAGCCTCTGCAGAGTAAATACTGTAGCCTGCTGAAGAGTAAATACTGTAGCCTGCTGCAGAGTAAATACTGTAGCCTGCTGCAGAGTAAATACTGTAGCCCTCTGACAGAGTAAATACTGTAGCCTGCCGCAGAGTAAATACTGTAGCCTGCCGCAGAGTAAATACTGTAGCCTGCCGCAGAGTAAATACTGTAGCCTGCCGCAGAGTAAATACTGTAGCCTGCCGCAGAGTAAATACTGTAGCCTGCCGCAGAGTAAATACTGTAGCCTGCCGCAGAGTAAATACTGTAGCCTGCCGCAGAGTAAATACTGTAGCCTGCCGCAGAGTAAATACTGTAGCCTGCCGCAGAGTAAATACTGTAGCCTGCCGCAGAGTAAATACTGTAGCCTGCCGCAGAGTAAATACTGTAGCCTGCCGCATAGTAAATACTGTAGCCTGCCGCAGAGTAAATACTGTAGCCTGCCGCAGAGTAAATACTGTAGCCTGCCGCAGAGTACATACTGTAGCCT
Organism: Salvelinus fontinalis; assembly: GCF_029448725.1. Classification (NCBI taxonomy): domain Eukaryota; kingdom Metazoa; phylum Chordata; class Actinopteri; order Salmoniformes; family Salmonidae; genus Salvelinus; species Salvelinus fontinalis. The sequence goes on from NC_074678.1 coordinate 9,562,798, forward strand.
GCCGCAGAGTACATACTGTAGCCTGCCGCAGAGTAAATACTGTAGCCTGCCGCAGAGTAAATAATGTAGCCTGCCGCAGAGTAAATACTGTAGCCTGCCACAGAGTAAATACTGTAGCCTGCCACAGAGTAAATACTGTAGCCTGCCACAGAGTAAATACTGTAGCCTGCTACAGAGTAAATACTGTTGCCCGCTGCAGAGTAAATACTGTAGCCCGCTGCAGAGTAAATACTGTAGCCCGCTACAGAGTAAATACTGTAGCCCGCTGCAGAGTAAATACTGTAGCCTGCTGCAGAGTAAATACTGTAGCCTGCTGCAGAGTAAATACTGTAGCCCTCTGACAGAGTAAATACTGTAGCCTGCCGCAGAGTAAATACTGTAGCCCGCTGCAGAGTAAATACTGTAGCCCGCTACAGAGTAAATACTGTAGCCCGCTGCAGAGTAAATACTGTAGCCTGCTGCAGAGTAAATACTGTAGCCTGCTGCAGAGTAAATACTGTAGCCCTCCGACAGAGTAAATACTGTAGCCTCTGCAGAGTAAATACTGTAGCCTGCTGAAGAGTAAATACTGTAGCCTGCTGCAGAGTAAATACTGTAGCCTGCTGCAGAGTAAATACTGTAGCCCTCTGACAGAGTAAATACTGTAGCCTGCCGCAGAGTAAATACTGTAGCCTGCCGCAGAGTAAATACTGTAGCCTGCCGCAGAGTAAATACTGTAGCCTGCCGCAGAGTAAATACTGTAGCCTGCCGCAGAGTAAATACTGTAGCCTGCCGCAGAGTAAATACTGTAGCCTGCCGCAGAGTAAATACTGTAGCCTGCCGCAGAGTAAATACTGTAGCCCGCTGCAGAGTAAATACTGTAGCCCGCTACAGAGTAAATACTGTTGCCCGCTGCAGAGTAAATACTGTAGCCCGCTGCAGAGTAAATACTGTAGCCCGCTGCAGAGTAAATACTGTAGCCCGCTGCAGAGTAAATACTGTAGCCTGCTGCAGAGTAAATACTGTAGCCTGCTGCAGAGTAAATACTGTAGCCCTCTGACAGAGTAAATACTGTAGCCTGCCGCAGAGTAAATACTGTAGCCCGCTGCAGAGTAAATACTGTAGCCCGCTACAGAGTAAATACTGTAGCCCGCTGCAGAGTAAATACTGTAGCCTGCTGCAGAGTAAATACTGTAGCCCTCCGACAGAGTAAATACTGTAGCCTCTGCAGAGTAAATACTGTAGCCTCTGCAGAGTAAATACTGTAGCCTGCTGAAGAGTAAATACTGTAGCCTGCTGCAGAGTAAATACTGTAGCCTGCTGCAGAGTAAATACTGTAGCCCTCTGACAGAGTAAATACTGTAGCCTGCCGCAGAGTAAATACTGTAGCCTGCCGCAGAGTAAATACTGTAGCCTGCCGCAGAGTAAATACTGTAGCCTGCCGCAGAGTAAATACTGTAGCCTGCCGCAGAGTAAATACTGTAGCCTGCCGCAGAGTAAATACTGTAGCCTGCCGCAGAGTAAATACTGTAGCCTGCCGCAGAGTAAATACTGTAGCTTGCCGCAGAGTAAATACTGTAGCCTGCCGCAGAGTAAATACTGTAGCCTGCCGCATAGTAAATACTGTAGCCTGCCGCAGAGTAAATACTGTAGCCTGCCGCAGAGTAAATACTGTAGCCTGCCGCAGAGTACATACTGTAGCCTGCCGCAGAGTACATACTGTAGCCTGCCGCAGAGTAAATACTGTAGCCTGCCGCAGAGTAAATAATGTAGCCTGCCGCAGAGTAAATACTGTAGCCTGCCGCAGAGTAAATACTGTAGCCTGCCACAGAGTAAATACTGTAGCCTGCCACAGAGTAAATACTGTAGCCCGCTACAGAGTAAATACTGTTGCCCGCTGCAGAGTAAATACTGTAGCCCGCTGCAGAGTAAATACTGTAGCCCGCTACAGAGTAAATACTGTAGCCCGCTGCAGAGTAAATACTGTAGCCTGCTGCAGAGTAAATACTGTAGCCTGCTGCAGAGTAAATACTGTAGCCCTCTGACAGAGTAAATACTGTAGCCTGCCGCAGAGTAAATACTGTAGCCCGCTGCAGAGTAAATACTGTAGCCCGCTACAGAGTAAATACTGTAGCCCGCTGCAGAGTAAATACTGTAGCCTGCTGCAGAGTAAATACTGTAGCCTGCTGCAGAGTAAATACTGTAGCCCTCCGACAGAGTAAATACTGTAGCCTCTGCAGAGTAAATACTGTAGCCTGCTGAAGAGTAAATACTGTAGCCTGCTGCAGAGTAAATACTGTAGCCTGCTGCAGAGTAAATACTGTAGCCCTCTGACAGAGTAAATACTGTAGCCTGCCGCAGAGTAAATACTGTAGCCTGCCGCAGAGTAAATACTGTAGCCTGCCGCAGAGTAAATACTGTAGCCTGCCGCAGAGTAAATACTGTAGCCTGCCGCAGAGTAAATACTGTAGCCTGCCGCAGAGTAAATACTGTAGCCTGCCGCAGAGTAAATACTGTAGCCTGCCGCAGAGTAAATACTGTAGCCCGCTGCAGAGTAAATACTGTAGCCCGCTACAGAGTAAATACTGTTGCCCGCTGCAGAGTAAATACTGTAGCCCGCTGCAGAGTAAATACTGTAGCCCGCTGCAGAGTAAATACTGTAGCCCGCTGCAGAGTAAATACTGTAGCCTGCTGCAGAGTAAATACTGTAGCCTGCTGCAGAGTAAATACTGTAGCCCTCTGACAGAGTAAATACTGTAGCCTGCCGCAGAGTAAATACTGTAGCCCGCTGCAGAGTAAATACTGTAGCCCGCTACAGAGTAAATACTGTAGCCCGCTGCAGAGTAAATACTGTAGCCTGCTGCAGAGTAAATACTGTAGCCCTCCGACAGAGTAAATACTGTAGCCTCTGCAGAGTAAATACTGTAGCCTCTGCAGAGTAAATACTGTAGCCTGCTGAAGAGTAAATACTGTAGCCTGCTGCAGAGTAAATACTGTAGCCTGCTGCAGAGTAAATACTGTAGCCCTCTGACAGAGTAAATACTGTAGCCTGCCGCAGAGTAAATACTGTAGCCTGCCGCAGAGTAAATACTGTAGCCTGCCGCAGAGTAAATACTGTAGCCTGCCGCAGAGTAAATACTGTAGCCTGCCGCAGAGTAAATACTGTAGCCTGCCGCAGAGTAAATACTGTAGCCTGCCGCAGAGTAAATACTGTAGCCTGCCGCAGAGTAAATACTGTAGCCTGCCGCAGAGTAAATACTGTAGCCTGCCGCAGAGTAAATACTGTAGCCTGCCGCAGAGTAAATACTGTAGCCTGCCGCAGAGTAAATACTGTAGCCTGCCGCAGAGTAAATACTGTAGCCTGCCGCAGAGTAAATACTGTAGCCTGCCGCAGAGTAAATACTGTAGCCTGCCGCAGAGTAAATACTGTAGCCTGCCGCAGAGTACATACTGTAGCCTGCCGCAGAGTACATACTGTAGCCTGCCGCAGAGTAAATACTGTAGCCTGCCGCAGAGTAAATACTGTAGCCTGCCGCAGAGTAAATACTGTAGCCTGCCGCAGAGTAAATACTGTAGCCTGCCGCAGAGTAAATACTGTAGCCTGCCGCAGAGTAAATACTGTAGCCTGCCGCAGAGTAAATACTGTAGCCTGCCGCAGAGTAAATACTGTAGCCTGCCGCAGAGTAAATACTGTAGCCTGCCGCAGAGTAAATACTGTAGCCTGCCGCAGAGTAAATACTGTAGCCCGCTGCAGAGTAAATACTGTAGCCCGCTGCAGAGTAAATACTGTAGCCCGCTGCAGAGTAAATACTGTTGCCCGCTGCAGAGTAAATACTGTAGCCCGCTGCAGAGTAAATACTGTAGCCCGCTGCAGAGTAAATACTGTAGCCCGCTGCAGAGTAAATACTGTAGCCTGCTGCAGAGTAAATACTGTAGCCTGCTGCAGAGTAAATACTGTAGCCCTCTGACAGAGTAAATACTGTAGCCCGCCGCAGAGTAAATACTGTAGCCCGCTGCAGAGTAAATACTGTAGCCCGCTACAGAGTAAATACTGTAGCCCGCTGCAGAGTAAATACTGTAGCCTGCTGCAGAGTAAATACTGTAGCCCTCCGACAGAGTAAATACTGTAGCCTCTGCAGAGTAAATACTGTAGCCTCTGCAGAGTAAATACTGTAGCCTGCTGAAGAGTAAATACTGTAGCCTGCTGCAGAGTAAATACTGTAGCCTGCTGCAGAGTAAATACTGTAGCCCTCTGACAGAGTAAATACTGTAGCCTGCCGCAGAGTAAATACTGTAGCCTGCCGCAGAGTAAATACTGTAGCCTGCCGCAGAGTAAATACTGTAGCCTGCCGCAGAGTAAATACTGTAGCCTGCCGCAGAGTAAATACTGTAGCCTGCCGCAGAGTAAATACTGTAGCCTGCCGCAGAGTAAATACTGTAGCCTGCCGCAGAGTAAATACTGTAGCCTGCCGCAGAGTAAATACTGTAGCCTGCCGCAGAGTAAATACTGTAGCCTGCCGCAGAGTAAATACTGTAGCCTGCCGCAGAGTAAATACTGTAGCCTGCCGCAGAGTAAATACTGTAGCCTGCCGCATAGTAAATACTGTAGCCTGCCGCAGAGTAAATACTGTAGCCTGCCGCAGAGTAAATACTGTAGCCTGCCGCAGAGTACATACTGTAGCCTGCCGCAGAGTACATACTGTAGCCTGCCGCAGAGTAAATACTGTAGCCTGCCGCAGAGTAAATACTGTAGCCTGCCGCAGAGTAAATACTGTAGCCTGCCGCAGAGTAAATACTGTAGCCTGCCGCAGAGTAAATACTGTAGCCTGCCGCAGAGTAAATACTGTAGCCTGCCGCAGAGTAAATACTGTAGCCTGCCGCAGAGTAAATACTGTAGCCTGCCGCAGAGTAAATACTGTAGCCTGCCGCAGAGTAAATACTGTAGCCTGCCGCAGAGTAAATACTGTAGCCCGCTGCAGAGTAAATACTGTAGCCCGCTGCAGAGTAAATACTGTAGCCCGCTGCAGAGTAAATACTGTAGCCCGCTGCAGAGTAAATACTGTAGCCTGCTGCAGAGTAAATACTGTAGCCTGCTGCAGAGTAAATACTGTAGCCTGCTGCAGAGTAAATACTGTAGCCCTCTGACAGAGTAAATACTGTAGCCTGCCGCAGAGTAAATACTGTAGCCCGCTGCAGAGTAAATACTGTAGCCCGCTACAGAGTAAATACTGTAGCCCGCTGCAGAGTAAATACTGTAGCCTGCTGCAGAGTAAATACTGTAGCCTGCTGCAGAGTAAATACTGTAGCCCTCCGACAGAGTAAATACTGTAGCCTGCTGAAGAGTAAATACTGTAGCCTCCTGCAGAGTAAATACTGTAGCCTGCTGCAGAGTAAATACTGTAGCCCTCTGACAGAGTAAATACTGTAGCCTGCCGCAGAGTAAATACTGTAGCCTGCTGCAGAGTAAATACTGTAGCCTGCTGCAGAGTAAATACTGTAGCCTGCTGCACAGTAAATACTGTAGCCTGCTACAGAGTAAATACTGTAGCCTGCCGCAGAGTAAATACTGTAGCCTGCCGCAGAGTAAATACTGTAGCCTGCCGCAGAGTAAATACTGTAGCCTGCCGCAGAGTAAATACTGTAGCCTGCCGCAGAGTAAATACTGTAGCCTGCCGCAGAGTAAATACTGTAGCCTGCCGCAGAGTAAATACTGTAGCCTGCCGCAGAGTAAATACTGTAGCCTGCCGCATAGTAAATACTGTAGCCTGCTGCAGAGTAAATACTGTAGCCTGCCGCAGAGTAAATACTGTAGCCTGCCGCAGAGTAAATACTGTAGCCTGCTGCAGAGTAAATACTGTAGCCCTCTGACAGAGTAAATACTGTAGCCTGCCGCAGAGTAAATACTGTAGCCCGCTGCAGAGTAAATACTGTAGCCCGCTACAGAGTAAATACTGTAGCCCGCTGCAGAGTAAATACTGTAGCCTGCTGCAGAGTAAATACTGTAGCCTGCTGCAGAGTAAATACTGTAGCCCTCTGACAGAGTAAATACTGTAGCCTCTGCAGAGTAAATACTGTAGCCTGCTGAAGAGTAAATACTGTAGCCTGCTGCAGAGTACATACTGTAGCCTGCTGCAGAGTAAATACTGTAGCCCTCTGACAGAGTAAATACTGTAGCCTGCCGCAGAGTAAATACTGTAGCCTGCTGCAGAGTAAATACTGTAGCCTGCTGCAGAGTAAATACTGTAGCCTGCTGCAGAGTAAATACTGTAGATTGCTGCAGAGTAAATACTGTAGCCTGCTACAGAGTAAATACTGTAGCCTGCCACAGAGTAAATACTGTAGCCTGCCGCAGAGTAAATACTGTAGCCTGCCGCAGAGTAAATACTGTAGCCTGCCGCAGAGTAAATACTGTAGCCTGCCGCAGAGTAAATACTGTAGCCTGCACAGAGTAAATACTGTAGCCTGCCGCAGAGTAAATACTGTAGCCTGCCGCAGAGTAAATACTGTAGCCTGCCGCATAGTAAATACTGTAGCCTGCCGCAGAGTAAATACTGTAGCCTGCTGCAGAGTAAATACTGTAGCCTGCTGCAGAGTAAATACTGTAGCCTGCTACAGAGTAAATACTGTAGCCTGCTGCAGAGTAAATACTGTAGCCTGCTGCAGAGTAAATACTGTAGCCTGCTGCAGAGTAAATACTGTAGCCTGCTGCAGAGTAAATACTGTAGCCTGCTGCAGACTAAATACTGTAGCCTGCTACAGAGTAAATACTGTAGCCTGCTGCAGAGTAAATACTGTAGCCTGCTGCAGAGTAAATACTGTAGCCTGCTGCAGACTAAATACTGTAGCCTGCTACAGAGTAAATACGGTAGCCTGCTGCAGAGTAAATACGGTAGCCTGCTACAGAGTAAATACGGTAGCCTGCTGCAGAGTAAATACTGTAGCCTGCTAGCGGGACGCCTAACCCAGAGAGGCAAGCACTGTGAAGCAGTGCTTTAGACCGCTGCACCACTCGGGACACCTATGAGAATAGAAAGGTTCAGAAATGTTGTTAAACAGCACTGTTAAAAATATATGGCAGCTGGAAATCAAACTGGATGGTGTTCAGAGATAGATGGGAGGGTTTGAGGGGAGCTGAAGGATGGGACTGGATGGTGTTCAGAGATAGATGGGAGGGGTTGAGGGTAGGCAAAGGCGGGGACTAAAAACAAACAAAATGTATATAAAACTCAACAAAAAAAGAAACGTCCCTTTTTCAGGACTGTCTTTCAAAGATAATTCATAAAAAGTCAAATAACTTCACAGATCTTCATTGTAAAGGGTTTAAACACTGTTTCCCATGCTTGTTCAATGAACCATAAACAATTAATGAACATGCACCTGTGGAACGGTCGTTAAGACACTAACAGCTTACAGACGGTAGGCAATTAAGGTCACAGTTATGAAAACTTAGGACACTAAAGAGACCATTCAACTGACTCTGAAAAACACCAGAAGAAAGATGCCTGAAGGCTGAAAGCTGAAAGATGCCCAGGGTCCCTGCTCATCTGCATGGACCTGCATGCTGCAAGGAGGCATGAGGACTGCAGATGTGGCCAGGGCAATAAATTGCAATGTCTGTACAGTGAGACGCCTAAGACAGCGCTACAGGGAGACAGGATGGACAGCTGATCGTCCTCGCAGTGGCAAACAACGTGTAAAAACACCTGCACAGGATCGGTACATTCGAACATCACACCTGCGGGACAGGCACAGGATGGCAACAATAACTGCCCGAGTTACACCAGGAATGAACAATCCCTCCATCAGTGCTCAGACTATCCGCAATAGGCTGAGAGAGGCTGGACTGAGGGCTTGTAGGCCTGTTGTAAGGCAGGTCCTCACCAGACATCACCGTCGCCTATGGGCACAAACCCACCGTCCCTGGACCAGACAGGACTGGCAAAAAGTGCTCTTCACTGACGAGTCACAGTTTTGTCTCACCAAAGGTGATGGTCGGATTTGCGTTTATTGTCGAAGGAATGAGCGTTAAACCGAGGCCTGTACTCTGGAGCGGGATCGATTTGGAGGTGGAGGGTCCATCATGGTCTGGGGCGGTGTGTCACAGCATCATCGGACTGAGCTTGTTGTCATCGCAGGCAATCTCAACGCTGTGCGTTACAGGGAAGACATCCTCCTCCCTCATGTGGTACCCTTCCTGCAGGCTCATCCTGACATGACCCTCTAGCATGACAATGCCACCAGCCATACTGCTCGTTCTGTGCGTAATTTCCTGCAAGACAGGAATGTCAGTGTTCTGCCATGGCCAGCGAAGAGCCAAGATCTCAATCCCATTGAGCACGTCTGGGACCTGTTGGATCGGAGGTTGAGGAATAGGGCCATTCCCCCCAGAAATGTCCAGGAACTTGCAGGTGCCTTGGTGGAAGAGTGGGGTAACATCTGACAGCAAGAACTGGCAAATCTGGTGCAGTCCATGAGGAGGAGACGCACTGCAGTACTTAATGCAGCTGGTGGCCACACCAGATACTGACTGTTACTTTTGGGTTTGATCCCCCCCCCCCCCCCCCCTTTGTTCAGGGACACATTGTTCCATTTCTGTTAGTCACATGTCTGTGGAACTTGTTGAGTTTATGTCTCAGTTGTTGAATCTTATGTTCATACAAATATTTACACTTGTTAAGTTTGCTGAAAATAAACGCAGTTGACAGTGAGAGGACTTTTTTTTTCCTGAGTTAAGTATTTACAGTTGATGTCGGAAGATTACATACACTTAGGTTGGACTCATTAAAACTCGTTTTTCAACCACTCCACAAATTTCTTGTTTTAACAAACTATAGTTTTGGCAAGTCGGTTAGGACATCTACTTTGTGCATGACTAGTAATTTTTCCAACAATTGTTAACAGACAGATTATTTCATTTATAATTCACTGTTTCACAATTCCAGTGGGTCAGAAGTTTACATACACTTAGTTGACTGTGTCTTTCCAGAAAATAATAATAATTCCAGAAATAATTCCAGAAAATTATGTCATGGCTTTAGAAGCTTCTGATAGGCTAATTGACATCATTTGAGTCAATTGGAGGTGTACCTGTGGATGTATTTCAAGGCCTACCTTGAAACTCAGTGCCTCTTTGCTTGACATCATGGGAAAATCAAAAGAAATCAGCCCAAAAATTGTAGACCTCCACAAGTCTGGTTCATCCTTGGGAGCAATTTCCAAATGCCTGAAGGTACCACGTTTACCTGTACACAAGTATAAACACCATGGGACCACGCAGCCGTCATACCGCTCAGGAAGGAGACTCGTTCTGTCTCCTAGAGATGAGCGTACTTTGGTGCGAAAAGTGCAAGTCAATCCCAGAACAACAGCAAAGGACCAAAAGTATCTATATCCACAGTAAAACGAGTCCTATGTCGACATAATCTGAAAGGCCGCTCAGCAAGGAAGAAGCCGCTGCTCCAAAGCCGTCATTAAAAAAGCCAAACTACGGTTTCTAACCGCACATGAGGACAAAGATCGTACTTATTGGAGAAATGTCCTCTGGTCTGATGAAACTAAAATAGAACTGTTTGGCCATAATGACCATCGTTATGTTTGGAGGAAAAAGGGGGAGGCTTGCAAGCCGAAGAACACCATCCCAACCGTGAAGCACGGGGGTGGCAGGATCATGTTGTGGGGGTGCTTTGCTGCAGGAGGGACTGGTGCACTTCACAAAATAGATGGCATCATGAGGGAGGAAAAAAATGTGGGTATATTGAAGCAACATATCAAGACATCAGTCAGGAAGTTAAAGCTTGGTCGCAAATGGGTCTTCCAAATGGACAACGTCCCCGAGCATACTTCCAAAGTTGTGGCAAAATGGCTTAAGGACAACAAAGTCAAGGTATTGGAGTGGCCAACACAAAGCCCTGACCTCAATCCTATAGAAAATCAGTGGGTAGAACTGAAAAAGCATGCGCCAGCAAGGAGGCCTACAAACCTGACTCAGTTACTCCAGCTCTGTCAGTAGGAATGGGCCAAAATTCACCCAACTTATTGCGGGAAGCTTGTAGAAGGCTACCCGAAACATTTGACCCAAGTAAAACAATTTAAAGGCAATGCTACCAAATACTAATTGAGTGTATGTAAACTTCTGACCCACTGGAAATGTGATGACAGAAAGAAAAGCTGAAATAAATCATTCTCTCTACTATTATTCTGACGTTTGACATTCTTAAAATAAAGTGGTGATCCTAACTGACCTAAGACAGGGAATTGTTACTGGGATTAAATGTCAGGACTTGTGAACAACTGAGTTTAAATGTATTTGGCTGAGGTGTATGTAAACTTCTTACTTCAACTGTATGAGCTGGAAGTAGAATCCTAATTGTTGTTTTCCATTAGTTCATTCCAATTAGGGGAGGGGCAGTAGGCTTAGGGGAAATAATAATGGAAAATATATATTTTGAAAATAATATTTATATTTACAACAAAAATATATAAATGGGGGATTCGAAATGATCCAGACAACTACATTGATAGAAGCCGCAGTCTATCTGCAATATTATAGCTGAGCTACCCTCTAAAACATAAAATATCTCTGACAAAATGTTGACTATTAAGTGGACTGGACAAGTGTTTTTTTGGGAGAGAATTAACGTTTTTCAGTGATAAGTAAATAAATACTAGCAGCACAGCACAGTTCTGTTCAGCAGGTGGGAAGGACGCGCCACACACCCACCTCAAACTAAATCAGCTTGTTGGCAGACAGGCTCCGCCCCAGCTCCCCCTACAATTATACACCTCATGCCAGGCGAATCTCTTGCTTCACCGTAGCTAACCAGTCATCACCAGCCTTCTAATTAGCAACCCTGGTTAACCTTTTACCTCAGTGGGTTAAATCAAGGTCACACAGTGTTTTTTTTGGTAAGTCTTAATCAAAAGTAAACACTTCACACACATGGTTATGGGCTTAAAATAAAAGACACCTGTACCATGTCAGATATATAGAGTTAAAGTGTATTACATTTTGAGTTTGCATCCCAATATTACACAGTATATACATTACAGAAGACTGAAATATAACACGTTTGACATAGAAACACCATATTTTTAGCATTTAAAAAGATATGTTTATTAATTATGAAAAATATGAATAGCATTCCACCCATAAAGCCACAAGAGGACGATGTGGTCATTTGACTGCAGGAAACGGCTGCGAAACACAAGCTGAAAACACAAGCTGTTACCAAAATAAAAACAATTGCAGCATTAAGTTTAATAGTAAAACAACAGTCTAGTTACAGAATGTATTTCACTGCCTTGAGTATAGAAAAGTTTTTGAATTTGTAGTCTCATTCAGTCCTCGTACTTTCCCCAATTTGCATTTCATAGCCAGGTTCTGTAGCCAAAGTACTAGCCAAGTCTCCCTTTTTTTCCTCAGAAAAAAAAAGACTTGATTCTTCCGTTGAAAAGATATGACCCATAATACCGGCGCTAAGTTTGTTTCTTTCTATCGTGCGTTTAACAACCATAAAGCATATCGCGGGGCAGTTTTAAAACTAGGCAACTTGCGGACGGGACCGTTAACCATTTGTTTAGGCTACGCCTTGTTCAGTGGTACCTCCATTAGCTAGCTATAGCTAACAACCTGGGGCGCGTTCAGCAGGACACAACGTTTTGGAACGTTCAGATAGAAATATGCTATGCAGAACAAACATGCCTCTGTGACATGTTGAATTAGGAACAACGTCAGCTCTATTCGTGACATTTCTATCTGCAACGTTCGAGAACGTTTTGCTTGTTAGCTAAAGCCAGCTACTTTAAGTGCTGACTGTCTTCTCAGCAGCCTACTTGGTGTGTGTGAACTGCTTCCTGTCTTCTCAGTAGCCTACTTGGTGTGTGAACTGCTTCCTGTCTTCTCAGTAGCCTACTTGGTGTGTGAACTGCTTCCTGTCTTCCCAGCAGCCTACTTGGTGTGTGAACTGCTTCCTGTCTTCTCAGTAGCCTACTTGGTGTGTGAACTGCTTCCTGTCTTCCCAGCAGCCTACTTGGTGTGTGAACTGCTTCCTGTCTTCTCAGTAGCCTACTTGGTGTGTGAACTGCTTCCTGTCTTCTCAGTAGCCTACTTGGTGTGTGAACTGCTTCCTGTCTTCTCAGTAGCCTACTTGGTGTGTGAACTGCTTCCTGTCTTCCCAGCAGCCTACTTGGTGTGTGAACTGCTTCCTGTCTTCCCAGCAGTCTACTTGGTGTGTGAACTGCTTCCTGTCTTCCCAGTGGTCTACTTGGTGTGTGAACTGCTTCCTGTCTTCTCAGCAGTCTACTTGGTGTGTGAACTGCTTCCTGCTCATATCTTGCAGCTGATTGTTTGACACATTAACCAGGATCAAGGGGCGGGGCCATTTTTGACAGTTGTGGTTTTGGTAATCAGTGCCAGCGGCGATGGTCTCGTCATCAAAACTAAGACCATCCGCCGATACAAAGATGGTTCTGCCGAGTTATTGGAGGAAGGAAATAGAGGAATGTTTCAGTATCTTACCTCGTTAATTACAGATTATCTCATTTAGCTATTTTGTAGCTCTGGCACCTTACTGTACGTGTGTTTTCTATCCCAGTTCATTCCTCTCCCTGTTGGCTTCACAGACGCTCCCTACCACTGGGCTGCAACCCTTCTCATTTAGAATTTAGAACCCTGCGCAGACAACCCATGGTTGGTATTCCCGGTCTCCCTGGACCATGTTGTCCCTGACAGAGATGTGGATCACCTCAGAGATCACTGCTACTCCAGCTGCTCTCTCTTCATCCGACTACGTTTTCTCTCATAGTCCGAGAGAATCTGGCACGATGCTACTAGTTTCTCCTATGTGGAGAGTCTCTTTCTCCCACTCTCTCACCTGTCCATCTCCTCATTTTGAATTCTATGCGGTCACTATCACTTGTCCACTCAAGCTTAACATTGTTGTCATAATCGCCCACCAGGTGCCCTTAGAGAGTTCCTCAATGAATTTGACACCTTGATAAACTCATTTCCTGATGATGGCTCACCGCTTTTCGTACTGGGCGACTTCAACCTCCCGACATCTGCCTTAGATAAATGTATCTTTCTTTGCCTTTTTTGACCTCATCCTTTCGCTATCCCCTCCCACTCACAAGGCAGGCAATATGCTTGACCTGATCTTTACTAGAGGCTGCAACCCTCCTCCAGGTCTCTATTCTCCTACTAATTTCACTGCAACCCTCCTCCAGGTCTCTGTTCTCCTACTAATCTCACTGTAACCCTCCTCCAGGTCTCTGTTCTCCTACTAATCTCACTGTAAACCCCCTCCAGGTCTCTGTTCTCCTACTAATCTCACTGTAACCCTCCTCCAGGTCTCTGTTCTCCTACTAATCTCACTGTAAACCCCCTCCAGGTCTCTGTTCTCCTACTAATCTCACTGTAACCCCCCTCCAGGTCTCTGTTCTCCTACTAATCTCACTGTAACCCCCTCCAGGTCTCTGTTCTCCTACTAATCTCACTGTAACCCTCCTCCAGGTCTCTGTTCTCCTACTAATCTCACTGTAACCCCCCTCCAGGTCTCTGTTCTCCTACTAATCTCACTGTAACCCTCCTCCAGGTCTCTGTTTTCCTACTAATCTCACTGTAACCCCACTCCAGGTCTCTGTTCTCCTACTAATCTCACTGTAAACCCCCTCCAGGTCTCTGTTCTCCTACTAATCTCACTGTAACCCTCCTCCAGGTCTCTGTTCTCCTACTAATCTCACTGTAACCCCCTCCAGGTCTCTGTTCTCCTACTAATCTCACTGTAACCCCCCTCCAGGTCTCTGTTCTCCTACTAATCTCACTGTAACCTCCTCCAGGTCTCTGTTCTCCTACTAATCTCACTGTAACCCCCTCCAGGTCTCTGTTCTCCTACTAATCTCACTGTAAACCCCCTCCAGGTCTCTGTTCTCCTACTAATCTCACTGTAAACCCCCTCCAGGTCTCTGTTCTCCTACTAATCTCACTATAACCCTCCTCCAGGTCTCTGTTCTCCTACTAATCTCACTGTAACCCCCCTCCAGGTCTCTGTTCTCCTACTAATCTCACTGTAACCCCCCTCCAGGTCTCTGTTCTCCTACTAATCTCACTGTAAACCCCCTCCAGGTCTCTGTTCTCCTACTAATCTCACTGTAACCACCCTCCAGGTCTCTGTTCTCCTACTAATCTCACTGTAACCCCACTCCAGGTCTCTGTTCTCCTACTAATCTCACTGTAACCACCCTCCAGGTCTCTGTTCTCCTACTAATCTCACTGTAACCCCCCTCCAGGTCTCTGATCACTACTTTGTTTCCTTTCCCGTCTCCCTTTCCTCCAACCCTAACCACTCAACCCCTACACAGATGGTCATGTGCCGTCGCAATCTTCACTCTCTCTCTCCCACTATTATCTCCTCTTCTATCCTCTCTCCCATCTTCTAAATCCTTCTCCCTGCTGTCTTCTCGACCCTACTCTCCTCCCTTTCCGCATTCTATGACTTGCACTGTCGCCTTTCCTCCCGGCCGGCTCGGCCTTTCCCTCCTGCTCCATGGCTGAGTGACTCGTTACAAAATTACAGAACAAAAATTGGAGGAAACCTAAACTTCCAGAGGACCTATCATCCTTTCACACCCTCCTCTCTACCTTCTCTTCCTCTGGATCCTATCATCCTTTCACACCCTCCTCTCTACCTTCTCTTCCTCTGTATCGGCGGTTAAATCCACTTTCTACCACTCTGCCTCTAACCCTGGGAAACTCTTTCCCACCTTCTCCTCCCTCCTTAATCCTCCACCCCCTCTGCGGATGACTTTGACGACATCCGCTGCTCATTCACTCAGCCTATTGAGTCCACTGGTCTCACTTACACAGACCTACCCTAGGCCTTGACATCTTTATCCCCTCTCTCTCTCTCCAGGCAAAATCCTGGGACAATTGAGGTATGGCCACACATCAACCTGCCTACACAACTCAATCCCCTCCTCCAGAACATTTCTGGAGACCTTTCATCCATTCCTCACTTCCCCCATTAACTCCGCCCTGACCACTTACTCAAAATGGACAGAGTGGCTCCCCTCCTCAAGAAACCAACACTCGACTCTTAAGGTCAAAAATTACATTATTTTCTTTTCTTTACAAAACACTTGAGCATGTGCCGTTTCTGACAAACTTTCTCGTTATCTCTCTCAGAACCATCTTCTTCACCCTAACCAGTCAGGCTTCAAGACGGGTCACTCAACTGAGACTGCTCTTCTCTGTCACGGAGGCTCTCTGCACTGTCAAAGCTGACTCGCTCTCCTCTGTTCTCATCCTCCTAGATCTATCCTCTGCCTTTGACACCGTGAACTATCAGATCCTCCTCTCCACTCTCTCAGGGCTGGGCATCTCAGGCTCTGCACACTCCTGGATTGCATCCTACCTGGCAGGCCGCTCCTACCAGCTGACATGGAGAGGGGTCCGTGTCTGCACCATGTACTCTCACTATTGGTGTCCCCCAGGGTTCAGTTCTAGGCCCCGTCTTCTTCTCTCTATACACCAAGTCACTTGGCTCCGTCATATCCTCACATGGTCTCTCCTATCATTGCTATGTGGATGACACTTAACTACTTTTCTCCTTTTCCTCCTTCTGACACCCAGGTGGCGACATGCATCCGAGTGCCTGGCAGATATCTCAGTTTGGATGTCAGCACACCACCTCAAGCTCAGTCTCAGGACGGAGCTGCTCTTCCTCCTAGAGAAGGCCTGCCATGCTCCAAGACCCCTCCGTCACGGTTGACAACTTCACGCTGTCCCAGAATGCAAAGAACCTTGTAGTGCCCGTGGACATGCCATCAAACCCCTGCAACTTATCCAGAACGCTGCAGCCCGCCTGGTGTTCAACCTTCCCAAATTCTCCCATGTCACCCTGAGCCTCCGCACACTGTACTGGCTTCCAGTCGAAGCTCCCATCCACTACAAGACCATGGTTCTTACCTACGGACCAGCAACAGGAACTGCCTCTCCCTACCCTTCAGGCTCTGCTCAAACCCTACACCCTAACCCATCCACTACAAGACCATGGTTCTTACCTACGGACCAGCAACAGGAACTGCCGCTCCCTACCCTTCAGGCTCTGCTCAAACCCTACACCCTAACCCATCCACTACAAGACCATGGTTCTTACCTACGGACCAGCAACAGGAACTGCCGCTCCCTACCCTTCAGGCTCTGCTCAAACCCTACACCCTAACCCATCCACTACAAGACCATGGTTCTTACCTACGGACCAGCAA
This sequence comes from Salvelinus fontinalis, assembly GCF_029448725.1. Lineage (NCBI taxonomy): Eukaryota > Metazoa > Chordata > Actinopteri > Salmoniformes > Salmonidae > Salvelinus > Salvelinus fontinalis. The sequence goes on from NC_074678.1 coordinate 9,579,040, forward strand.
CAGGAACTGCCGCTCCCTACCCTTCAGGCTCTGCTCAAACCCTACACCCTAACCCATCCACTACAAGACCATGGTTCTTACCTACGGACCAGCAACAGGAACTGCCGCTCCCTACCCTTCAGGCTCTGCTCAAACCCTACACCCCAACCCATCCACTACAAGACCATGGTTCTTACCTACGGACCAGCAACAGGAACTGCCCCTCCCTACCCTTCAGGCTCTGCTCAAACCCTACACCCCAACCCCAGCACACTCCGTTCTGCCACCTCTGGTGTCTTGGCCCTTACCAGTAGTCTACTGACCGTATCGATGGTAACATTACCAGTAGTCTACTGACCGTATCGATGGTAACATTACCAGTAGCCTATATGCAAACCTTTGGTGGCACAGAAAGAAACCAAACAATTTAATTACTAAATCTTTCTTACCACTACATTATATCTGACTACGTAAATAACTTTAGTTTGAGTTCATGTGGACCCAGTGACTCAGACTTGAGCACTTGGACCAGGACTCGAGCACTGGGTCTCAGACTTCAGCCATAGTGACTCGTGACTCGCCCATTTGTGACTCCGACCGGGGACTTGAGACGGGATTGGGCCTCGAGGTTTAGTGACTCGACTACATCACTGGGTGAAACATTCATTACCCTCCCGTTCAGTCATTACCCTCCCGTTCAGTCATTACCCTCCCGTTCAGCCATTACCCTCCCGCACTATTTCTGGACCTCAGTGTGGCTGAAGCGACTGTGGAACGTTGATAACAATGTCAATGATGCGATCGAGAGATGGAGGTGCAACCCCATACGACTTTGGCAATACTTTGTGTCATTTGGTGTTTTTTTTTCTCTCTCTCTCCCTCCCTCTCCCGTGTCTGTTTTCTATGTAATGTGTAATATCTATGTAGGCTGAATTAGGAATTTACATGGCCAGATAATGGTTATATATTCGTATATATGTTTGTCATATTTCTGCTGTTGGGAAGAGAATAGGATGTTCTGTAGAACAATATATTTGTATTACAAGCTAGGTCTGTTTGTGCACACGGAAGTCAGTGATTAATGTTTACTATAGGTTAATGAGGCAATATAAATGTGATGTGACTAGAATGGCCCAGTGTTTTATCATTTTGACAATAACTAGACGAAATCATTATTTAAAATGACAAAAAAAAAATGTGACTAAGACTTAATGATATTTTTTGTCAAAATGACTAAGAATAGACTCTCTAAAAAAAAAATATATAAAAATAAAAAAAGCCAAAATGAACCCTGGTGAGACCAGATGTTGTGACATCCGTCCCATTCATTAGGATGAAGGACCCCCCTCCACACCAGGGTAGGATGGGTAATGAACCATATTACGTCAAACGGACCAAACAAAGGGAGGAAAAGACGTTCCAGGAATATTTGTTGCTACAACGACAACTGAAGCGGTGCAAGGTACACTATTCCGCCCCGGGCAACATGCAACGCTGAAACGCATCCAGGTGTGGCTAACATAACTGTGTGACGTCATTAGTATTGAGAATAAACTTCTGTAGTTATAGCCGCTTTTTAAAAAATGTTTAAAACATAACAGACTGCTCTAGGAACATGTTGAGGATCTGTAGCCCTAGGCTACTATAGAGCGTTTTATGTCTAGAGGAATGTAGGTGCACATTCTCATGGTACAGGGCAGGCTATTTCATGATACAGGGCAGGCTATATCCACTGAAGATCACGTGTATTTTGATTAGCCATGTTGATAATTCAGACATACAAAACAGGTTGACGATGAAATGAAGTAGCTATCAGTAGCCAGAATGAGTAATGAAGGAGATAGTTGATCCAAGCTCCCTGGTTGCTCAGTGCCACCTGAGCAGGACTGTATGGACCAAACGTTGCTTTTACCAAATCAGAGACATTCTATGTGTTGGAGAAAATACCCCCCCCCCCCCAAAAACACTCTTCTAAATGAAGAGGGGCAGGTATGTGTTTTAATCAAAATGTCTCCAATAATAAATAACTAATATGAATGATAAATAACTAAACAACTTACCTTTATATTGCTAAACACAGATGTTGGTTTCTTCATATCTTTGACACAAATCTCCTTTCTGCTGTGAAGAGTAAAAAGGTATCCAGAGAGAGAGAGAGAGTCCAGTCCAGGGCTGCAGCAGCAGAGAGTCTTCTCTCTATGTTAAAGAGGTAAAAGTCGTCCCACAGTGTTGTACTCTGGCGAGTGTGTCAATGAGCTTTTATGGCTCCCAGTGATGTAACCGAGCCAACTCAGCCCACAACTCCACGCGCGCAATGTTTTGAACGTAATGATGAAAAGACCATATTTGGCACATGACCTGTTTTGAAAAACAGGCGCAGCGTGGTGATTATTATTATTTTTACTCAACAATAAGAAATGTCTTATGTTTAATTGTTTGGATAAATATTGAATTAATAAAATCATACCCAAACGGAGTCGATATGTTTTACTTGCAGCACTGCGTATAAAATGAAATTTCAAATGGAAGTTTAGTTCAGTTTAAACTTTTTTAAATTGACAATCCAACAAAAGTTCCTGGTTTGTTGTTTTTTTCTACATTTACAGTTCAGCATTTTAAAAGTTTGGCAGTAGGTTATTTTATAGCCATTGATAATCATCTTGCCTGTTAGGGATCTGACACATAGGCTAGGTGGCTAGGTGGAAAGTCTGAGTCTACCGCTGACAGACAAGTATCACTGATCTGTTACATTTTTTACCTCCTGTCATCAATGTGAATGACGAATTAGGGAAGTTACTCTTCTGTTACTTAGCCGTGAATGTGAGACAGACGCACGCAGGAACACACACCCTCCCTCCCTCCCTCCTTCCCTCCCTCCCTCACTCACTCCCTCCTTGACACACATCCAACAGGAGGTAAAAGGTGTTCTGCTGATAAATCACACAAGTCTTACAAAAGGTGTCATTATTCCATCAAAGCCAGTTCAAGACTTAGCAGCTGAACACACAGTGGGAACCATTAAAGATCAAACCAGGAAAGGGCAAGGATAGATAGACTACAATAAAACACAACACATTTTATTTTGGTTTGTCAAGCATTCACATGACCTTGCTTGACCTATTGTTAGTGATGTTGCTAAAGATATTACTGTGCACACCTGAAATGGGCACTAAATCTGCATATGGGGGGGGTTAGGGGCGGACTGGGACCACCTGAAATGGGCACTAAATCTGCATATGGGGGGGGTTAGGGGCGGACTGGGACCACCTGAAATGGGCACTAAATCTGCATATGGGGGGGGTTAGGGGCGGACTGGGACCACCTGAAATGGGCACTAAATCTGCATATGGGGGGGGGGGGGGGGGGTAGGTGGTTACAGAGACCAGGGGGTGGTGGTTAGGGGCGGACTGGGACCAGAAATCAGCCCTGGCATTTCTAAACGCACCAGCCCATTTTCTTCCTCGAGGACGCCATTATTACCCAGATTTCTGTACAGCACTTTGAGATATCAGCTGATGTAAGAAGGGCTATATAAATACATTTGATTTGATAATGATCCCAGGGTAGATAGGCCCACTGGGCTAAAAATGGATCAGCCCCTGGTTTTTTTTGTGGTGGTGGGTTGGGTCATCCCATCTGGTACTAGATCTAGAGAGATGACAAGTTTACTGACCTGTAGCAGATGTATCATTAGTGATGCCCAGTTCACTGACATGTAGCAGATGTGATGCCCAATTTACTGACCTGTAGCAGATGTGATGCCCAATTTACTGACCTGTAGCAGATGTGATGCCCACTTCACTGACCTGTAGCAGATGTATCACTAGTGATGCCCAGTTCACTGACCTGTAGCAGATGTGATGCCCAGTTCACTGACCTGTAGCAGATGTATCATTTACATTACATTTAAGTCATTTAGCAGACGCTCTTATCCAGAGCGACTTACAAATTGGTGCATTCACCTTATGACATCCTCTAGTGATGCCCAGTTCACTGACCAGTAGCAGATGTATCACTAGTGATGCCCAGTTTACTGACCTGTAGCAGATGTATCACTAGTGATGACCAGTTCACTGACCTGTAGCAGATGTATCACTAGTGATACCAAGTTCACTGACCTGTAGCAGATGTATCACTGGGTGATACCAAGTTCACTGACCTGTAGCAGCATGAGTGACAATACAGCTACATTAACATCAGACTCAAAGGAGAGGTAGTTTCTGCCCCAGCATGGCTCTTAGGTTGTAGGCTGGGTATCTTCTAAACACTCTGGGACAACTGCTAATGTAAAATACAATTGATTGATTGATTGATTGGGAGACAAGGTAAGAGACGAACTGCAAGGCGCTTCTACACTTTGCCAATTGACGAAGAATTCAAAATATGAAAGAGTAACATTATGTTTGCCACCAGTTACAGTTTGCCACTTTACTCGTAAAAGGCACGAGAAATACTAGTCTGTTACAGTACATAGGACATTCTAAACATTCCCATTAGTAGACTCATTGAGCAATACTGTGACTTGGACACCATCAGGTACACCCTGTTCACATGTATCATGTTATCGTCTGAAACTATCCCTAAAGATGTGTTGTCCTTAACAGGACGATTAACATCTGCAATGGTTTGAGTCTGAAGGAGCCCCCCCCTCCCCTCCCCTCCCCACTACTAGGGTTGCAAACTACTAGTAACTTCCCCAAAATTCCCTGGTTTTCCAGGAATCGCAGTTAAAAGACTCAGAGAATCAGGACGGAATAAGCCGGACATCCAGGAATCCTCCAATTTTGGATTTCTGGAAAACCTGGACATTTTGTAAAAGTTACAGGAACGTTGCATCCCTAATTCTAACCAATCAACAGCTGTTTGGGTATTGTAGCATCAACCATTCATAGACAAGTGCAGAAGCAGGAGGAAATTCAACAAATGTATGTTTATTACAGCGGTGGGGATGTTCTAGGAAGGGGTTTTCAAAAACTTAAAATAAAAGTTTTGGACTATCAATGCAAAAGGCTTAGAGAGCATCTGGAAAACGAAATAGGACACCGTTCTGTAAGTCTTACAACATTTGTACATTGAGCCTCTCTGAACAACCAAACCCGGGTTTTTACTAGGCGGAATCCCAAATGGCACCCTATTCCCTAAATGTAGTGCACTACATTTAACCAGGGGCCCCATAGGGGACAGGATGCCACTTGGGACCAAAACCCTTAACACATCAGGTCAGTGTCTTGTTTAGCATCTCAGGCTTTTGGTCAACCTTGGTTTCCTCCACAAATTAGATTTCAGATAAGTTTCCATTACGCCATGTTGAAACAGTGTAGCAACATGTCTCGGTTAGTGACTTGATCCTCAGGCGAGTGAATCAAAACACGGGTCCTTGTTCCCCTGCTACAATGTCAACATTGATCCATACCGGGGGGGGGGGGGCTGCACCCCAAATAATGGGATGCAGTGTCTTGTGTCTTGTATAGTGCACTAGTGTTGACCAGGGCCCCAGAGGAAATGGGTTACCATTTCAGACCCACACAGAATAGTAAATCATAACTCCGTAAAAGGATCTATGGTTGAAACTAATGCTGGGCAGAACAAGTTCCTCTCGTAGTGACACTCTTGGTTAATGAAACTGTTCTATAGGTAAACACATTGCCGGCATGTATAATTAGGCAATAAGTGCGGGGGGAGGGGTTGGTATATGGCCGATATACCACGGGCTAAGGGCTGTTCTTAGACACGACCCAACGCAGAGTATATGGCCGATATACTACGGGCTAAGGGCTGTTCATAGACACGACCCAACGCAGAGTATATGGCCGATATACAACGGGCTAAGCGCTGTTCATAGACACGACCCAACGCAGAGTATATGGCCGATATACCACGGGCTAAGGGCTGTTCTTAGACACGACCCAACGCAGAGTATATGGCCGATATACCACGGGCTAAGGGCTGTTCATAGACACGACCCAACGCAGAGTATATGGCCGATATACCACGGGCTAAGGGCTGTTCTTAGACACGACCCAACGCAGAGTATATGGCCGATATACCACGGGCTAAGGGCTGTTCTTAGACACGACCCAACGCAGAGTATATGGCCGATATACCACGGGCTAAGGGCTGTTCTTAGACACGACCCAACGCAGAGTATATGGCCGATATACCACGGGCTAAGGGCTGTTCTTAGACACGACCCAACGCAGAGTATATGGCCGATATACCACGGGCTAAGGGCTGTTCTTAGACACGACCCAACGCAGAGTATATGGCCGATATACCACAAACCCCCGAGGTGCCTTAATGCTATTATACACTGGTTACCAACGTAATTAGAGCAGTAACAATTCATCGTTTTGTTACAGCCGTGGTATACGGTCTGATATACCACGGCTGTCAGCCAATCAGCATTCAGGGCTCAAACCCCACCAGTTTATAATGCTTAATAACTTGTTATAAGCATGTATGAGCCTTTATATAAACCCTAAATGTTATGTCTCTGTGCCCCCAGTAATATCTCCACAGCCCGAGTTGTGGTTATCAATTAATGTGACTATAATTCAGATTTGCACAGCCAAGAACCACTGTGAAAGCACTGCTATGCTACTGTACAATAAAGCGTTGATGTTCATGAAACTCCTAAGCACAGCGAGGATCCTGCCAATCAGGCAATTTCTTCCTCTAGCACTTCAAAGAAACGGACTTTGTCCCAAATGACATCCTATGACGTATAGTTGAAGACAGAAGTTTACATACACCTTAGCCAAATACATTTAAACTCAGTTTTTCACAATTCCTGACATTTAATCCTAGTAAAGATTCCCTGTCTTAGGTGAGCTAGGATCACCACTTTATTTTAATAATGAATAATAGTAGAGAGGATGATTTATTTCAGCTTTTATTTATTTCATCACATTCCCAGCGGGTCAGAAGTTTACATAAACAATGCTACCAAATACTAATATAGTGTAACTTGGGTCAAACGTTTCAGGTAGCTTTCCACAAGCTTCCCACAATAAGTTGGGTAGATTTTGGCCCATTCCTACTGACAGAGCTGGAGTAACTGAGTCAGGTTTGTAGGCCTCCTTGCTTGCACATGCTTTTTCAGTTCTGCCCACAAATTTTCTATTGAGGTCAGGGCTTTGTGATGGCCACTCCAATACCTTGACTTTGTTGTCCTTAAGCCATTTTGCCGCAACTTTGGAAGTATGCCTCAGGTCATTGTCCATTTGGAAGACCCATTTGCGACCAAGCTTTAACTTCCTGACTGATGTCTTGATATGTCGCTTCAATATACCCACATTTCTTTCCTTCCTCATGATGCCATCTATTTTGTGAAGTGCACCAGTCCCTCCTGCAGCAAAGCACCCCCACAACATGATCCTGCCACCCCCGGGATTCACGGTTGGGATGGTGTTCTTCGGCTTGCAAGCCCCCCCTTTTTCCTCCAAACATAACAATGGTCATTATGGCCAAACAGTTCTATTTTTGTTTCATCAGACCAGAGGACATTTTTCCAGAAAGTATGATCTTTGTCCTCATGTGCAGTTAGAAACCGTAGCCTGGCTTTTTTATGCCGGTTTTGGAACAGTAGCTTCTTCCTTGCTGAGCGGCCTTTCAGGTTATGTTGATATAGGAAATGTTTACTGTGGATATAGATACATTTGTACCTGTTTCCTCCAGCATCTTCACAAGGTCCTTTGCTGTTGTTCTGGGATTGATTTGCACTTTTCGCACCAAAGTACGTTCATCTCTAGGAGACAGAACACGTCTCCTTCCTGAGCGGTATGAAGGCTGCGTGGTCCCATGGTGTTTATACTTGTGTACAGGTGGTCCCTTCAGGCATTTGGAAATTGCTCCCAAGGATGAACCAGACTTGTGGAGGTCTACCATTTTTTTCTGAAGTCTTGGCTGATTTCTTTTGATTTCCCCATGATGTCAAGCAAAAAGGCACTGAGTTTGAAGGTAGGCCTTGAAATACATCCACAGGTACACCTCCAATTGACTCAAATTATGTCAATTAGCCTATCAGAAGCTTCTAAAGCCATGACATAATTTCCTGGGATTTTCCAAACTGTTTAACCTTTCTAGGACACACGTTCCGCTAGCGGAAGTTTAAAAAACTTTAGTAAAAAGCACACCATGCAATAATCTGAGACGGCGCTCAGATTTAACAAAATTTCTCCGCCATGTTGGTGTCAAAAGAAATACGGAATTACATCATAAATATTCCCTTACCTTTGATTATCTTCATCAGAATGTTATGCCAGGAATCCTAGTTCCTCAATAAATCGTTGTTTTGTTCAATAATGTCCATTACTTATGTCCAATTAGCAACTTTAGCTAGCATGTGTAGTACACGTGTCCAAACGTCGGACGGAAAATTCAAAAAGTTATATTACAAGTCGAATAAACTGGTCAAACCTAGTAGAGAATCAATCTTCAGGATGTTGTTATCATATATATCCAATAACGTTCCAACCAGAGCATTTCTTCATGTCTGTATAAGTAATGGCACACATTGCCATTTAATGACTAGCGCGCGCGTGACCAGGAACTAGCGTTCTGCCAGACCACTGACTCAAATAGCTCCAGGAACTAGCATTCTGCTAGACCACTGACTCAAATAGCTCCAGGAACTAGCATTCTGCCAGACCACTGTCTCAAATAGCTCCCATCCGGCCCCACATCACACTAGAGGCTTCATTCCACATTCGACAGACTGTTGACATCTAGTGGAAGGCGTAGGAAGTGCAAACAGATCCATATAGTACAGGGAATTGAATAGGCGATAACTTCCACATCGACCCTTCTCAGAATTCTCACTTCCTGTTTGGAAGTTTGCCTGCCATATGAGTTATGTTATACTCACAGACATAATTCAAACAGTTTTAGAAACGTCAGAGGGTTTTCTATCCAATAGTAATAATAATATGCATATATTATCATCTGGGACAGAGTAGGAGGCAGTTCACTATGGGCACCAATTCATCCAAAAGTGAAAATGCTGCCCCCTATCCCAAAGAAGTTTTAAAGGCAGTCAACTTAGTGTATGTAAACTCCTGACCCACTGGAATTGTGATACAATGAATTCTAAGTAAAATAATCTGTCTGTAAACAATTGTTGGGAAAATTACTTGTGTTATGCACAAAGCAGATGTCCTAACCGACTTGCCAAAACTAAAGTTTGTTAACAAGAAATTTGTGGAGTGGTTGAAAAACGAGTTTTAATGAGTCCAACCTAAGTGTATGTAAACTTCAGACTTCCACTGTATCTAGTGCAACTATTTTTAACCAGAGCCTTATGGGTCCAAAGTAGTGTACTGTAAAGGGAATATGGGGCATTAGTCTTTTAAACAGAAGGGGTGAAACCTACATATAAAAAAACAGACCACACGAAATCAAAAGAAATTAGTTTAATTTTTTGTGTGTGTGTGTGTGTGTGTATGAATTCGGTTTACAGATGGAACACCCTTTAAATTCAACATGCAGTGATCCTGTAGACATCCTACAGGTCTTAGAAGACGAGGCCATGTTGTAGCTCTGGCCCAGGTCATTACGTGTCCTGTAGACATCCTACAGGTCTTAGAAGACGAGGCCATGTTGTAGCTCTGGCCCAGGTCATTACGTGTCCTGTAGACATCCTACAGGTCTTAGAAGACGAGGCCATGTTGTAGCTCTGGCCCAGGTCATTACGTGTCCTGTAGACATCCTACAGGTCTTAGAAGACGAGGCCATGTTGTAGCTCTGGCCCAGGTCATTACGTGTCCTGTAGACATCCTACAGATCTTAGAAGACGAGGCCATGTTGTAGCTCTGGCCCAGGTCATTACGTGCTGCTTGCTGAAGGCTCAGCATGAGCAAGCAGCACGTAGCGCCTTGGACCAGAGCTAGCCATGCTGTCGTCAGATTGGCATGTAATTCTGTTTTCACAGCGGATAGTGTTCTAGTATAAATTCATACTTTTGTCAAAACAATGTGCGGTTGGTAGATGGGTTTTGTTCTGACACAGAACAGTCCAAATTTAAAAAACACAAGAATATTAATTCATGACAACCCTGTTAGATAAATATCTGGGGGAATGACTGATATTGAACTTGATCGTTGCGATTTTCAAAAGGGGGTACAATGGGTAGCTTCCCAATGATTGGACACAACTCATAAACCAATCATTTCCCATCTGGGTATGTCGTGTACTGTGACAGGCCTATAGCATTCATCCAGTCTGGTACACACTACTGGGTAAACGGATGCTGAGAGGATCATGGGACGTGGCGACAACAACGACCTCAGCTATGCTAACACTCCATTGGCACGTCTCCTAAGGAAAAAGGGGAAACTAACGTGTGGCACAATGTTCAATAGGTCCTTCAGTAGAGATATGTTGAACTAGAGACATTTCACATGTCATTGTCCAATATAACGTCCAGCAGAGCAGAGCTGCTTAGGCCTTCGATCCCCCCCCCCCCCCTCCCACAAGAGGCCTCTCGTACAAACCTTGAGTTTACCGTACCATGACAGAGTGAACCAGCATGTCTTTATGTACACAGAAGAAGCCCCATCTGCGGCCCAAATTCCCTAAGTAGTGCACTAGGTGAAGATGTGAATTCCCTACTGCTATACATGAAGCCACTGGTCTACGGTGGACTCATCCGCTCGCTGGTCTACGGTGGACTCATCCGCTCGCTGGGCTACTGTGGACTCATCCGCTCGCTGGTCTACTGTGGACTCATCCGCTCGCTGGTCTACTGTGGACTCATCCGCTCGCTGGTCTACTGTGGACTCATCCGCTCGCTGGTCTACTGTGGACTCATCCGCTCGCTGGTCTACTGTGGACTCATCCGCTCGCTGGTCTACTGTGGACTCATCCGCTCGCTGGTCTACTGTGGACTCATCCGCTCGCTGGTCTACTGTGGACTCATCCGCTCGCTGGTCTACGGTGGACTCATCCGCTCGCTGGTCTACGGTGGACTCATCCGCTCGCTGGTCTACGGTGGACTCATCCGCTCGCTGGTCTACGGTGGACTCATCCGCTCGCTGGTGTACTGTGGACTCATCCGCTCGCTGGTGTACTGTGGACTCATCCGCTCGCTGGTCTACTGTGGACTCATCCGCTCGCTGGTCTACTGTGGACTCATCCGCTCGCTGGTCTACTGTGGACTCATCCGCTCGCTGATCTACTGTGGACTCATCCGCTCGCTGGTCTACTGTGGACTCATCCGCTCGCTGGTCTACTGTGGACTCATCCGCTCGCTGGTCTACTGTGGACTCATCCGCTCGCTGGTCTACTGTGGACTCATCCGCTCGCTGGTCTACTGTGGACTCATCCGCTCGCTGGTCTACTGTGGACTCATCCGCTCGCTGGTCTACTGTGGACTCATCCGCTCGCTGGTCTACTGTGGACTCATCCGCTCGCTGGTCTACTGTGGACTCATCCGCTCGCTGGTCTACTGTGGACTCATCCGCTCGCTGGTCTACTGTGGACTCATCCGCTCGCTGGTCTACTGTGGACTCATCCGCTCGCTGGTCTACTGTGGACTCATCCGCTCGCTGGTCTACTGTGGACTCATCCGCTCGCTGGTCTACTGTGGACTCATCCGCTCGCTGGTCTACTGTGGACTCATCCGCTCGCTGGTCTACTGTGGACTCATCCGCTCGCTGGTCTACTGTGGACTCATCCGCTCGCTGGTCTACTGTGGACTCATCCGCTCGCTGGTCTACTGTGGACTCATCCGCTCGCTGGTCTACTGTGGACTCATCCGCCCACTGAAAACCACAGATCTACAACAATAAATGTACATCTCTTCTTTTCTTAGATAAAAAAAAAAAAAAGAGAAAAAAATAAATGTCTTTACAAACAAGTTCTCAAAAGTGTAGTTGTTAGGAAAATGGTGGCAACAGCTTGTTGGCACATACAAGCTTCTTTCGTTCTTCCAAAAGAGGTCACGTCCTTGTGGGTCCACGTTTCATAGTGAGGGTATAGGTCTGTTCTGGAAGCTTGTGAGGTATGCTGGGAAATATGACGACCTCTGAAAGAGAATCCATTGAAGCTTGCACAAATTATAGAAACCTCACTCAAAAAAAAAAATGAAAGTCTTCTTTCTTTTCTATAAGGCATAAGGTTTGTAAATGTATTCCTCATTGTGATTAGTGCTGTCCAGTAAGTCCTGGGCCTGCTGGTCCTTCGGGCCTGGTCCGTACAGAAGCCTGGGGCTAGATTTTACACGTACGCCCCCAACGCTGCATGAAACTCAGTCAGACACTGGACCAGCTGCTGGAACTTAGGCCTCTCCTCTGGATCCAGGGCCCAGCAACAGGCCATCACTGCAAACCTACACAGACAGACAAGAGAATTAGCTGGGTCAGCAAGTGAACATGGACAAGCCATTTAGGCTAGCTCATTGCACCAGTGTACGTTGACTCAAACCCCATAAGGACTGCCAAATAGGGTCTAAAAAACCATCACATTCCCAGTCCCAAGGCTATTCAGTACTTGGATCATCAGAGAAACCAACATCACTATAGCACACTATCAGTCCTGCATCCCTCAATGTCTCCTGAAGTCTCCCCCCCCCCTCCTACGCCTTCTATTTGGTGGGAAAATTCCAATTCAACAGTCTTTCTGAAGGAAACATGTACAGCAGCTCCACCAATAACAATCTGATTAGCTTTTCCTCCACTTCCTGTTGGCGACCGGTCATCCAACTGTAAATCCTGGAGTGTTGAAGTGATAACAGTAACACCGAAAGTCCCAAATGGAACCCCCTATTCTCTATATAGTGCACTACTTTTGAACAGAGCCCATCTATAATCTTGAAGTGAATATAGGTTCTTTCACAAATTTGTCTTTCATCGATTCCTTGCATTCTCATCTACTTCTAAAAATGCATTGGTGGAAAAAGGTCAAAGGCAAGGGACCTTGGTCAAAAGTGCACTATATAGGGAGTAGGGTGCCGTTTGGGATTCTGACACAGAAGCCCGTACGTCTCTTTGTGATTCCTGGGCCAGCTCATCCACAGCAGTAGAAAGCCACCCTCCAGCTCCCTGACAGCCGCAGGATGTGGATAAGACTCAGTCTAATGAATGACGGTGAGAGACAGCCGCCTAGCCGACACCTAGCTGCCGCCGCCTAGAATTGTAATATTTGTAGCTACTTTAAATAAATACCTGCAGTCAACTTTTATATATATATTTTTTAACCTTTATTTAACTAGGCAAGTCAGTTAAGAACAAATTATGATTTACAATGACGGTCAAACCCGGACGACGCTGGGCCAATTGTGTGCCGCCCTATGGGACTCCCAATCACTGCCGGTTGTGATACAGCCTGGAATCGAACCAGGGTCTGTAGTGAGATGCTGCGCCACTCGGGAGCGATAAGTTAGGAGATAAAGCAGATTGCGTTCTTCTCTTTCACCTGTCAGATTATAAAGTTTACCATAGTTCCCCAGAACAGTTGAGCCAGTCACCTGTTTGTTTGGAAATCGCACAACAAGAGAAAAAACGGGAGCAGGTGAGAGCAGGTGAGTCCAGCTGTTGTATTGACAGGGGTCGCATTTTTTAAAATTGAAAGCCAAGTGTTATTTAGCTTCAGTAGTGATCAGGGACGTGCAACTATAGTTTTCCTACACAGAAAATACATAAGTGCAACATATTCAACAGAAAATACGTTAATTTTCATCAGATGACAACAGAAGTGCAACGCTGAAAAACAATGCAGAACCATCATATTTCTAATGTTTACCATAGCAACAATGTAGCCAGCTACATGACCTAATGTTTATCATAGCAACAATGTAGCCAGCTACATGACCTAATGTTTACCATAGCAACAATGTAGCCAGCTACATTTCCTAATGTTTACCATAGCAACAATGTAGCCAGCTACATGACCTAATGTTTACCATAGCAACAATGTAGCCAGCTACATGACCTAATGTTTACCATAGCAACAATGTAGCCAGCTAGATGAGCTAATGTTTATCATAGTAACAATGTAGCCAGCTACATGACCTAATGTTTACCATAGCAACAATGTAGCCAGCTACATGACCTAATGTTTATCATAGCAACAATGTAGCCAGCTACATGTTCTAATGTTTATCATAGCAACAATGTAGCCAGCTACATGTCCTAATGTTTATCATAGCAACAATGTAGCCAGCTACATTTCCTAATGTTTATCATAGCAACAATGTAGCCAGCTACATTTCCTAATGTTTATCATAGCAACAATGTAGCCAGCTACATGTTCTAATGTTTATCATAGCAACAATGTAGCCAGCTACATGTCCTAATGTTTATCATAGCAACAATGTAGCCAGCTACATTTCCTAATGTTTATCATAGCAACAATGTAGCCAGCTACATGTTCTAATGTTTATCATAGCAACAATGTAGCCAGCTACATGTCCTAATGTTTATCATAGCAACAATGTAGCCAGCTACATGTCCTAATGTTTATCATAGCAACAATGTAGCCAGCTACATGTCCTAATGTTTATCATAGCAACAATGTAGCCAGCTACATGTCCTAATGTTTATCATAGAAACAATGTAGCCAGCTACATGTCCTAATGTTTATCATAGCAACAATGTAGCCAGCTACATTTCCTAATGTTTATCATAGAAACAATTTAGCCAACTACATGACCTAATGTTTATCATAGCAACAATGTAGCCAGCTACGTGTCCTATCATAGCAACAATGTAGCCAGCTACATGTCCTATCATAGCAACAATGTAGCCAGCTACATGTCCTATCATAGCAACAATGTTGCCAGCTACATTTCCTAATGTTTATCATAGCAACAATGTAGCCAGCTACATGTCCTATCATAGCAACAATGTAGCCAGCTACATGTCCTATCATAGCAACAATGTAGCCAGCTACATGTCCTAATGTTTATCATAGCAACAATGTAGCCAGCTACATTTCCTAATGTTTATCATAGAAACAATTTAGCCAGCTACATTTCCTAATGTTTTGCCGAGTGGAGAAGCACAAATTAGGGATGCCCGATATATCGGTGAGCATATATTGGAATCGGACGATATTAGCTAAAAATGGCAACATCGGCCCTATGTCTAGTTAAAACGGCAATGTGCAAAACCGATGTCAAAGCTGACGTGCATACCTGTATATAAACGTAGGTAGATGACATAATGATGCCACGAAAAATACACGTGCAACACAGCATTCCTAACCTGGCCCACAATGTCTGCTGTGTGGATCTACTTTGACGTTTCAAACGAAGAAAACAAAAAGGACATATGCAACATTTGTGTTGCTATTATTTCCTGAGAGGAGAAAGTGAAATCTTTCAATACAACAAAGCCTAATTAGTCATTTGAAGGTGCATCACCACCCAGACGTTCAGCGACTACTTCAGAACAAAAATCTGAAAAATACTACGCACACATTTCCAACAACTAAACAAGTTAAAGTCGAGCAGTCATCTGAAAGAGTAAGAAAATTTCAGTGAGACAACTCAAAGGCAAAATCTATTAACGCCAAAATAATGGGATTCATTGCCCTTGACAATCAACCGTTTTCTCTGTCGTGGATGATGTTGGCTTTCGCCGACTGGTCGAGCACCTCGAGCCCCGGTACACACTACCAAGTAGGCGCTATTTTCCCAGATGTTGCCCTACCGGAGTTACACCGTATTGTTGAAACACACATCTATGAACTACTTGCTATTGGCGTCACTGCTCTTAGCTTCACGACTGACATTTGGACCAGCGATGTCTGGTCCAAAGGATCAACAAAACTGTCCACACAGACCGTGTGGTTAAAACTCGCAAACGTACCAAACATACTCTACAAGATGCTGTGAACAAGCGATTCAGTGGCATTCTCTCTGAGCCTCTTTACTGTGTCGCCACCATGCTCGATGCAAAGGTACAAGGACCACTACAGACAAGAAACAAGGTTTACATTAAATGTTACAGACACAGCTGGACAAGATGGAAACGGACACGGTGACAGTGCGCACCGAGGAAGAGGACACACAACAGAAGAGGCCACGGACAGACAGAGCTGAAACTTCACTGCTTGACACGAGGAAATCCTGGTTGAGAATGAAATGACTGAACAAATGAACAACAAAACAGCACAGCAAGTAAGTGAAAGAAATAGGTTTCGATTGTGTTTTACTGGTAATGTGGACATACGTAAATGCCCAAAAAATTACTTTTTGGTGTGTGTTTCAACTATTTAAAACCTCTTCAAGATCGGTGGATCCCCCACGGGACGGTTGAGCTAACGTAGGCTAATGTGATTAGCATGAGGTTGTAAGTAACAAGAACATTTTCCAGGACATAGACATATCTGATATTGGCGGAAAGCTTACATTCTTGTTAATCTAACTGCACTGTCCAATTTACAGTAGCTATTACAGTGAAAGAATACCATGCTATTGTTTGAGGAGAGTGCAGTTATGAACTTGAACATGCATAAATAAACCAATTAGGCACATTTGGGCAGTCTTGATGTAACATTTTGAACAGAAATGCAATGGTTAATTGGATCAGCCTAAAGCTTTTCACATACACTGCTGCCATCTAGTGGCCATTATGTCCTTTCTCTTGCATTTCAAAGATGGTAAAAAAAAAAATGCATGTTTTTTTTTCTTTGTGTTATCTTTTACCAGATCTAATGTGTTATATTCTCCTACATTAATTTCACATTTCCACAAACTTCAAAGTGTTTCCTTTCAAATGGTATCAAGAATATGCATATCCTTGCTTCAGGTCCTGATTTGGGTCTGTCATTTCTGGCAATTTAAAAAAAAAAAGTGTCGGACCTTTAGGTTTTTAAGCTGTACTAAAAATCTTAGAAAGGCAGCTAAAATTTTAAATATCGTTTATCGGTATCGGTGTTTTTGGCAAGGAAAATATTGGACATCGGTATCGGTGTTTTTGGCAAGGACAATATTGGACATCGGTGTTTTTGACAAGGACAATATTGGACATCGGTGTTTTTGGCAAGGAAAATATTGGACATCGGTGTTTTTGGCAAGGAAAATATTGGACATCGATATTTTTGGCAAGGACTATATTGGATATCAGTATCGGCCCAAAATGTCATATCGGTGCATCCCTAGCGCAAATTAAGCAAACTTATTTTGATGCAAAAATTACAATAAGCATTTTAGATCTGCGTTTTCAAAAGACAAGATATTTCTTATTTATTTTTATAATTTTTCCTGTGTGAAAAATGCTGAATTCTGCGTTAATGCTAAGCTTAAGTTGCTAGTTATCAAAGTAAGTGGCTGAATTAATAAATTGACGGGACATCATATTGTGTTAGCTTTCTGCCGTGTTTAAGACGTCAAAGCCCTTTGGATGAGTTATCTGTAGGCTCTTGATTTCCTTGTGTTCTTTTCTCATCTCAGTTCTCGGCAGTCTGCTCCTCCCCCCTCTTCTCCGAGCAGAGTAGGCTGGCCCGTTGCCCTGGCGACTCCAGACGCCGCGGGTACACATGCTGCTCCAGATGCAGTACGGTTCTTCCTTCTGACATGCATGCCTCCCAACTTAGTTCATTCGCTTATAAATGTTCAAACTCACCAAAAATAACATTTGGTAGCTCCTACCTATACATGTATAACTTTATGAGCTGGAGTGCATATCTTTGCGCACATTAGCATATTTAGCTAGCAGCCTCCATGGAAATTCTCTATTACTTGTGATAATTCTGGTATGACGCCCAATAGCCTTTTTTTGTGTTTCTTTGGCACGCCCTTGTGAACTAAGTACCATAAATTCCGGGATGAGAGAAGGACGGTATGACGATATAAACATCTGGCTACCGCCGAACCCTAGTGTGTAAAGCTGAAGATGATCTCACCCATTTGACTGTCTCTCCTCTCTGGAGGGTCCTATAGTCAACTGTCTCCTCTCTGGAGGGTCCTATAGTCAACTGTCTCCTCTCTGGAGGGTCCTATAGTCAACTGTCTCCTCTCTGGAGGGTCCTATAGTCAACTGTCTCCTCTCTGGAGGGTCCTATAGTCAACTGTCTCCTCTCTGGAGGGTCCTATAGTCAACTGTCTCCTCTCTGGAGGGTCCTATAGTCAACTGTCTCCTCTCTGGAGGGTCCTATAGTCAACTGTCTCCTCTCTGGAGGGTCCTATAGTCAACTGTCTCCTCTCTGGAGGGTCCTATAGTCAACTGTCTCCTCTCTGGAGGGTCCTATAGTCAACTGTCTCCTCTCTGGAGGGTCCTATAGTCAACTGTCTCCCCTCTCTGGAGGGTTCTATAGTCAACTGTCTCCTCTCTGGAGGGTCCTATAGTCAACTGTCTCCCCTCTCTGGAGGGTTCTATAGTCAACTGTCTCCCCTCTCTGGAGGGTCCTATAGTCAACTGTCTCCTCTCTGGAGGGTCCTATAGTCAACTGTCTCCTCTCTGGAGGGTCCTATAGTCAACTGTCCCCCTCTCTGGAGGGTCCTATAGTCAACTGTCTCCTCTCTGGAGGGTCCTATAGTCAACTGTCTCCCTCTCTGGAGGGTCCTATCGTCAACTGTCTCCTCTCTGGAGGGTCCTATAGTCAACTGTCTCCTCTCTGGAGGGTCCTATAGTCAACTGTCTCCTCTCTGGAGGGTCCTATAGTCAACTGTCTCCCTCTCTGGAGGGTCCTATAGTCAACTGTCTCCTCTCTGGAGGGTCCTATAGTCAACTGTCTCCTCTCTGGAGGGTCCTATAGTCAACTGTCTCCCTCTCTGGAGGGTCCTATAGTCAACTGTCTCTCCTCTCTGGAGGGTCCTATAGTCAACTGTCTCCTCTCTGGAGGGTCCTATAGTCAACTGTCTCTCCTCTCTGGAGGGTCCTATAGTCAACTGTCTCTCCTCTCTGGAGGGTCCTATAGTCAACTGTCTCTCCTCTCTGGAGGGTCCTATAGTCAACTGTCTCCCTCTCTGGAGGGTCCTATAGTCAACTGTCTCTCCTCTCTGGAGGGTCCTATAGTCAACTGTCTCTCCTCCTCTCTGGAGGGTCCTATAGTCAACTGTCTCCCTCTCTGGAGGGTCCTATAGTCAACTGTCTCCCTCTCTGGAGGGTCCTATAGTCAACTGTCTCTCCTCCTCTCTGGAGGGTCCTATAGTCAACTGTCTCCCTCTCTGGAGGGTCCTATAGTCAACTGTCTCCCCCTCTCTGGAGGGTCCTATAGTCAACTGTCTCCCCCTCTCTGGAGGGTCCTATAGTCAACTGTCTCCCCCTCTCTGGAGGGTCCTATAGTCAACTGTCTCCCCCTCTCTGGAGGGTCCTATAGTCAACTGTCTCCCCTCTCTGGAGGGTCCTATAGTCAACTGTCTCCCTCTCTGGAGGGTCCTATAGTCAACTGTCTCCTCTCTGGAGGGTCCTATAGTGAACGTTCCATGCTGGACAGTACGTGTGCTTATGTTGATAACGGAAAGGAGAACATAAGAATCCATATCTAAATGGTGTTCAATATTCTGAAGGGATGCGCTGGAGATTCAAACTGAGAGACAATTCTCACGAGATACCGTTTACAGGAAATACTTAAAACCAACAAAACTATAGAACTGTCAACTAAAATAACTGATGATCAAACTCAATTAAGACGTAACAGTCTAAAAGCCCTGTATGTATGTGTTCCAGTCCATTTGGACAGTTTGATTGGTTGTGCTTTTGTACTTACAGTTCATCAGGACAGTTGATTGGCTGTGCTATTCTATATCCGTCCTTCAGATAGGCTGCCATCTCGAAGGGGTCGATGTCCACGTAGGGCGTCTGTCCCAAGGTCATCAACTCCCACAGGGTCACACCAAACGCCCACTGAGGAACAGGGACAAGGGTTAGAGGTCAAGGGTTAGAGGTCCCGGGTTGGACTACAAGGTCATCCGCTCCCACAGGGTCACACCAAACGCCCACCGTGGAACAGGGACAAGGGTTAGAGGTCAAGGGTTAGAGGTCCCGGGTTAGACTACAAGGTCATCCGCTCCCACAGGGTCACACCAAACGCCCACTGAGGAACAGGGACAAGGTTAAGGGTCAAGGGTTAGAGGTCCCGGGTTAGACTACAAGGTCAACTGCTCCCACAGGGTCACACCAAACGCCCACTGTGGAACAGGGACAAGGTTAAGGGTTAGAGGTCAAGCGTTAGAGGTTAGACTACAAGGCAGAACGGACCAAAGGAATGAGGGTCTTTTCTCGTTCTATAAATTCTATTTAATTTCAGACGAACATCTTTTGACATGACCCACAAGACAGGTTGACAGACATACACTAAATAAATATCTAGGACGAATATAAAGGAAAGGACGTGTTCGAGCTCTCTTGACCTTGTATGTTGTCTCTGCGTAACATTAGCTTCACACAGGCTAAAAACAATACAACCTATGACAGATGGGGGTTTAAATCAGGGGAAACCTTTAAGGAACAACGCTCTCTATTATGTCCAAGAAATGTGCTAAATTAAGGCCAAGGTCTGTCAGTGTGAGATCAGTGTCAGGGAAAGTTGTGTTCAGTTCAGGCTGCACAGTGCCAATGGCTGAACAAAGCATTCCACTGACACAATGCAAGGAAATATAGCTGGAAATGTACACCCAACATAGTTCCTAAAAGGTTTTGATAAGGGCTTGACAGCTGTACTCTACAGTGCTTGAGAACAGCCAGTTATCAGAACCATTGTAGTGTCTGCAACTCCCAAACGAACTGAATCCAACTTTAGCTTTTTTAATCCATTTCCTCTTTCCAAAGAACAAGATAAGATTATTCATTCATACAGACTATAAATATATAAAAACATCAATAAAAAAACATGATTAAGGTTTTGGAACCAAGACAACAATTCAATCATCAGTCATCACCAGAAGATTGGCCAGTGTCCTACAAATAACACGAACCAGAATCAGGCTTGATTCACAATGGGAGTTGAACGTGAACCAGAAGGTATTCAGACTTGATTCACAATGGGAGTTGAACATGAACCAGAATCAGGCTTGATTCACAATGGGAGTTGAACGTGAACCAGAAGGTATTCAGACTTGATTCACAATGGGAGTTGAACATGAACCAGAATCAGGCTTGATTCACAATGGGAGTTGAACGTGAACCAGAAGGTATTCAGACTTGATTCACAATGGGAGTTGAACATGAACCAGAATCAGGCTTGATTCACAATGGGAGTTGAACACGAACCAGAAGGTATTCACACATTGACATCAATGAAAGCGTTAGGAGAAAGTCTGAGTCTGAGAAAATCTTTCTTGCTATTAGGATCCCTGGAGACATCAAGCTCTGACTGGGTGATATGGTTCATTAACAGTAAGTGTCGGGCTCTCTGTATGGCTGGCTGGGCGTGCGGCTGGGTGGGTGGGTGGGTTGGTGGGTGTGTGGCTGGCTGGGTGTGCGTGTGTGTGTGTGGCTGGCTGGCTGGGTGTGCGTGTGGCTGGCTGGCTGGCTGGGTGTGCGTGTGTGTGGCTGGCTGGCTGGGTGTGCGTGCGGCTGGGTGGGTTGGTGGGTGTGCGTGTGTGTGGCTGGCTGGGTGTGCGTGTGTGTGTGTGGCTGGCTGGCTGGGTGTGCGTGTGGCTGGCTGGCTGTGCGTGTGTGTGGCTGGCTGGCTGGGTGTGCGTGCGGCTGGGTGGGTGGGTGTGCGTGCGGCTGGCTGTGTGTGTGGCTGGCTGGGTGGGTGTGCGTGCGGCTGGCTGGCTGGGTGTGCGTGCGGCTGGCTGGCTGGGTGTGCGTGCGGCTGGCTGGGTGTGCGTGTGTGTGTGTGGCTGGCTGAGTGTGCGTGCGGCTGGCTGGGTGTGCGTGCGGCTGGCTGGGTGTGCGTGCGGCTGGCTGGGTGTGCGTGCGGCTGGCTGGGTGTGCGTGTGTGTGGCTGGGTGTGCGTGTGTGTGGCTGGCTGGGTGTGCGTGCGGCTGGCTGGGTGTGCGTGCGGCTGGCTGGGTGTGCGTGTGTGTGGCTGGGTGTGCGTGTGTGTGGCTGGCTGAGTTTGCGTGCGGCTGGCTGGGTGTGCGTGCGGCTGGCTGGCTGGGTGTGTGTGTGGCTGGCTGGGTGGGTGGCTGGGTGTGCGAGCGGCTGGCTGGGTGGCTGGCTGGCTGGGTGTGTGGCTGGCTGGGTGTGTGGCTGGCTGGGTGTGTGGCTGGCTGAGCGTGCGGCTGGCTGGGTGGGTGGCTGGCTGGGTGGGTGGCTGGCTGGGTGTGTGGCTGGCTGGCTGGGTGGCTGGCTGGCTGGCTGGGTGTGTGGCTGGCTGGGTGTGCGTGCGGCTGGCTGGCTGGGTGTGCGTGCGGCTGGCTGGGTGGGTGGGTGGCTGGCTGGGTGTGCGTGCGGCTGGCTGGCTGGCTGGGTGTGCGTGTGGCTGGCTGGGTGTGCGTGCGGCTGGCTGGCTGGGTGTGCGTGCGGCTGGCTGGGTGTGTGTGCGGCTGGCTGGCTGGGTGTGCGTGCGGCTAGCTGGGTGGCTGGCTGGCTGGGTGTGCGTGCGTGTGGCTGGCTGGGTGTGCGTGCGTGTGGCTGGCTGGGTGTGCGTGCGTGTGGCTGGCTGGGTGTGCGTGCGGCTGGGTGTGCGTGCGGCTGGCTGGGTGTGCGTGTGGCTGGCTGGGTGTGTGTGCGGCTGGCTGATAGTGCGTGTGGCTGGCTGGGTGTGCGTGCGGCTGGCTGGGTGTGCGTGTGGCTGGCTGGGTGTGCGTGCGGCTGACTGGCTGGGTGTGCGTGCGGCTGACTGATAGTGCGTGTGGCTGGCTGGGTGTGCGTGCGGCTGGCTGGGTGTGCGTGCGGCTGGCTGGGTGGGTGGGTGTGTTTGGCTGGGTGTGCGTGTGGGTGTGCGTGTGGCTGGCTGGGTGGGTGTGTGTGGCTGGGTGTGCGTGTGGCTGGGTGTGCGTGTGGCTGGCTGGGTGTGCGTGCGTGTGGCTGGGTGTGCGCGCGGCTGGCTGGGTGTGCGCGCGGCTGGCTGGGTGTGCGCGCGGCTGGCTGGGTGTGCGCGCGGCTGGCTGGGTGTGCGCGCGGCTGGCTGGGTGTGCGCGCGGCTGGCTGGGTGTGCGCGCGGCTGGCTGGGTGTGCGCGCGGCTGGCTGGGTGTGCGCGCGGCTGGCTGGGTGTGCGCGCGGCTGGCTGGGTGTGCGCGCGGCTGGCTGGGTGGGTGGGTGTGCGCGCGGCTGGCTGGGTGGGTGGGTGTGTGTGATTGGCTGGGTGGGTGGGTGTGTGTGCGGCTGGCTGGGTGCGTGTGTGCGGCTGGCTGGGTGGGTGGGTGGGTGTGTGTGCGGCTGGCTGGGTGGGTGGGTGTGTGTGCGGCTGGCTGGGTGCGTGTGTGCGGCTGGGTGGGTGTGTGTGTGGCTGGCTGGGTGTGCGTGCGTGCGGCTGGCTGGGTGCGTGTGTGCGGCTGGGTGGGTGTGTGTGTGGCTGGCTGGGTGTGCGTGCGTGTGGCTGGCTGGGTGGGTGTGTGTGTGGCTGGCTGGGTGGGTGTGTGTGCGGCTGGGTGGGTGGCTGGCTGGGTGGGTGTGTTTGGCTGGGTGTGCGTGTGGGTGTGCGTGTGGCTGGCTGGGTGGGTGTGCGTGCGGCTGGCTGGTAGTGCGTGTGGCTGGCTGGGTGTGCGTGCGGCTGGCTGGCTGGGTGTGTGTGCGGCTGGCTGATAGTGCGTGCGGCTGGCTGGGTGTGCGTGCGGCTGGCTGGGTG
Organism: Salvelinus fontinalis; assembly: GCF_029448725.1. Classification (NCBI taxonomy): domain Eukaryota; kingdom Metazoa; phylum Chordata; class Actinopteri; order Salmoniformes; family Salmonidae; genus Salvelinus; species Salvelinus fontinalis. The sequence continues at coordinate 9,602,642 of NC_074678.1, forward strand.
TGCGTGCGGCTGGCTGGGTGGGTGGGTGTGCGTGTGGGTGTGCGTGTGGCTGGCTGGGTGGATGTGCGTGCGGCTGGCTGGGTGTGCGTGCGGCTGGCTGGGTGGGTGTGTTGCTGGGTGTGCGTGTGGCTGGGTGTGCGTGTGGGTGTGCGTGCGGCTGCCTGGGTGGGTGTGTGTGGCTGGCTGTGCGTGTGGCTGGGTGTGCGTGTGGCTGGCTGGGTGTGCGTGTGTGCGGCTGGCTGGCTGGCTGGGTGGGTCTGTGTGGCTGGGTGTGCGTGTGGGTGTGCGTGCGGCTGCCTGGGTGGGTGTGTGTGGCTGGGTGTGCGTGCGGCTGGCTGGCTGGGTGTGCGTGCGGCTGGCTGGGTGTGCGTGCGGCTGGCTGGGTGTGCGTGTGGCTGGCTGGGTGTGCGTGCGGCTGGCTGGCTGGGTGTGTGTGCGGCTGGCTGGGTGGGTGTGTGGCTGGCTGGGTGGGTGTGTGTGGCTGGGTGTGTGTGCGGCTGGCTGGGTGTGCGTGCGGCTGGCTGGGTGTGTGTGTGGCTGGCTGGGTGGGTGTGCGTGCGGCTGGCTGGGTGTGTGTGTGGCTGGCTGGGTGTGTGTGCGTGCGGCTGGCTGGGTGTGTGGCTGGCTGGGTGGGTGGCTGGCTGGGTGTGCGTGTGGCTGGCTGGGTGTGCGTGCGTGTGTGTGGCTGGCTGGGTGTGCGTGCGTGTGGCTGGCTGGGTGGCTGGGTGTGCGTGCGTGTGGCTGGCTGGGTGGCTGGGTGTGCGTGCGGCTGGCTGGCTGGGTGTGCGTGTGGCTGGCTGGGTGTGCGTGTGGCTGGCTGGGTGTGCGTAAGGCTGGCTGGGTGGGTGTGCGTGTGTGTGGCTGGGTGGGTGTGCGTGTGTGTGGCTGGGTGGGTGTGCGTGTGTGTGGCTGGGTGGGTGTGCGTGTGGCTGGCTGGGTGTGCGTGTGGCTGGCTGGGTGTGCGTGTGGCTGGCTGGCTGGGTGTGCGTGTGTGTGGCTGGGTGGGTGTGCGTGTGTGTGGCTGGGTGGGTGTGCGTGCGGCTGGCTGGCTGGCTGGGTGTGCGTGCGGCTGGCTGGGTGTGCGTGCGGCTGGCTGGGTGTGTGTGGGTGTGTGGCTGGCTGGGTGGGTGTGCGTGTGGCTGGCTGGGTGTGCGTGCGTGTGTGTGGCTGGCTGCGTGGGTGGGTGTGCGGCTGGCTGGCTGGCTGGGTGTGCGTGCGGCTGGCTGGCTGGCTGGGTGTGCGTGTGGCTGGCTGGCTGGGTGTGCGTGTGGCTGGCTGGCTGGGTGTGCGTGGCTGGCTGGGTGTGCGTGTAGCTGGCTGGCTGGGTGTGCGTGTGGCTGGCTGGGTGTGCGTGTGGCTGGCTGGGTGTGCGTGTGGCTGGCTGGGTGTGCGTGTGGCTGGCTGGGTGTGCGTGCGTGTGTGTGGCTGGCTGGGTGGGTGGGTGTGCGGCTGGCTGGCTGGCTGGCTGGGTGTGCGTGCGGCTGGCTGGGTGTGCGTGCGGCTGGCTGGGTGTGCGTGCGGCTGGCTGGGTGGGTGTGCGGCTGGCTGGGTGGGTGGGTGTGCGTGCGGCTGGCTGGCTGGGTGTGTGTGTGGCTGGCTGGCTGGGTGTGCGTGTGGCTGGCTGGGTGTGCGTGCGGCTGGCTGGGTGTGCGTGTGGCTGGCTGGGTGTGCGTGCGGCTGGCTGGCTGGGTGTGCGTGCGGCTGGCTGGCTGGGTGTGTGTGTGGCTGGCTGGGTGGGTGTGCGTGCGGCTGGCTGGTAGTGCGTGTGGCTGGCTGGGTGTGCGTGCGGCTGGCTGGGTGGGTGTGTGTGTGTGGCTGGGTGTGCGTGTGGGTGTGCGTGTGGCTGGCTGGGTGTGCGTGTGGGTGTGCGTGCGGCTGCCTGGGTAGGTGTGTGTGGCTGGGTGTGCGTGTGGCTGGCTGGGTGTGCGTGCGGCTGGCTGGCTGGGTGTGCGTGCGTGCGTGCGTGCGTGTGGCTGGGTGGGTGTGTGTGTGGCTGGCTGGGTGTGCGTGCGGCTGGGTGTGCGTGCGTGCGGCTGGCTGGGTGTGCGTGCGGCTGGGTGGGTGTGCGTGCGGCTGGGTGGCTGGGTGTGTGTGTGGCTGGGTGTGTGTGGCTGGCTGGGTGTGCGTGCGGCTGGGTGGGTGTGCGTGTGGCTGGGTGGGTGGGTGTGTGTGGCTGGCTGGGTGGCTGGGTGTGCGTGCGTGTGGCTGGCTGGGTGGCTGGGTGTGCGTGCGGCTGGCTGGCTGGGTGTGCGTGTGTCTGGCTGGGTGTGCGTAAGGCTGGCTGGGTGGGTGTGCGTGTGTGTGGCTGGGTGGGTGTGCGTGTGTGTGGCTGGGTGGGTGTGCGTGTGGCTGGCTGGGTGTGCGTGTGGCTGGCTGGGTGTGCGTGTGGCTGGCTGGCTGGGTGTGCGTGTGTGTGGCTGGGTGGGTGTGCGTGTGTGTGGCTGGCTGGGTGTGCGTGTGGCTGGCTGGCTGGCTGGGTGTGCGTGCGGCTGGCTGGGTGTGCGTGCGGCTGGCTGGGTGGTTGTGTGGCTGGCTGGGTGTGTGGGTGTGTGGCTGGCTGGGTGGGTGTGCGTGTGGCTGGCTGGGTGTGCGTGCGTGTGTGTGGCTGGCTGGCTGGGTGTGCGTGCGGCTGGCTGGCTGGCTGGGTGTGCGTGCGGCTGGCTGGCTGGCTGGGTGTGCGTGCGGCTGGCTGGCTGGGTGTGCGTGTGGCTGGCTGGCTGGGTGTGCGTGTAGCTGGCTGGCTGGGTGTGCGTGTGGCTGGCTGGGTGTGCGTGTGGCTGGCTGGGTGTGCGTGTGGCTGGCTGGGTGTGCGTGTGGCTGGCTGGGTGTGCGTGTGGCTGGCTGGGTGTGCGTGTGGCTGGCTGGCTGGCTGGCTGGGTGTGCGTGCGGCTGGCTGGCTGGCTGGGTGTGCGTGCGGCTGGCTGGGTGGGTGTGCGTGCGGCTGGCTGGGTGGGTGTGCGTGCGGCTGGCTGGCTGGGTGTGCGTGTGGCTGGCTGGGTGTGCGTGTGGCTGGCTGGGTGTGCGTGTGGCTGGCTGGCTGGGTGTGTGTGTGGCTGGCTGGGTGTGCGTGTGGCTGGCTGGGTGTGCGTGCGGCTGGCTGGCTGGGTGTGCGTGCGGCTGGCTGGCTGGCTGGGTGTGCGTGCGGCTGGCTGGCTGGGTGTGCGTGCGGCTGGCTGGTAGTGCGTGTGGCTGGCTGGGTGTGCGTGCGGCTGGCTGGGTGTGCGTGCGGCTGGCTGGGTGGGTGGGTGTGTTTGGCTGGGTGTGCGTGTGGGTGTGCGTGTGGCTGGCTGGGTGGGTGTGTGTGGCTGGGTGTGCGTGTGGCTGGGTGTGCGTGTGGCTGGGTGTGCGTGTGGCTGGCTGGGTGTGCGTGCGGCTGGCTGGGTGTGCGTGCGTGTGGCTGGGTGTGCGTGCGTGTGGCTGGGTGTGCGCGCGTGTGGCTGGGTGTGCGCGCGTGTGGCTGGGTGTGCGCGCGGCTGGCTGGGTGGGTGGGTGTGTGTGCGGCTGGCTGGGTGGGTGGGTGTGTGTGCGGCTGGCTGGGTGCGTGTGTGTGATTGGCTGGGTGGGTGGGTGTGTGTGCGGCTGGCTGGGTGCGTGTGTGCGGCTGGCTGGGTGGGTGGGTGGGTGTGTGTGCGGCTGGCTGGGTGGGTGGGTGTGTGTGCGGCTGGCTGGGTGCGTGTGTGCGGCTGGGTGGGTGTGTGTGTGGCTGGCTGGGTGTGCGTGCGTGCGGCTGGCTGGGTGCGTGTGTGCGGCTGGGTGGGTGTGTGTGTGGCTGGCTGGGTGTGCGTGCGTGTGGCTGGCTGGGTGGGTGTGTGTGTGGCTGGCTGGGTGGGTGTGTGTGCGGCTGGGTGGGTGGCTGGCTGGGTGGGTGTGTTTGGCTGGGTGTGCGTGTGGGTGTGCGTGTGGCTGGCTGGGTGGGTGTGCGTGCGGCTGGCTGGTAGTGCGTGTGGCTGGCTGGCTGGGTGTGTGTGCGGCTGGCTGATAGTGCGTGCGGCTGGCTGGGTGTGCGTGCGGCTGGCTGGGTGTGCGTGCGGCTGGCTGGGTGGGTGGGTGTGCGTGTGGGTGTGCGTGTGGCTGGCTGGGTGGATGTGCGTGCGGCTGGCTGGGTGTGCGTGCGGCTGGCTGGGTGGGTGTGTTGCTGGGTGTGCGTGTGGCTGGGTGTGCGTGTGGGTGTGCGTGCGGCTGCCTGGGTGGGTGTGTGTGGCTGGCTGTGCGTGTGGCTGGGTGTGCGTGTGGCTGGCTGGGTGTGCGTGTGTGCGGCTGGCTGGCTGGCTGGGTGGGTCTGTGTGGCTGGGTGTGCGTGTGGGTGTGCGTGCGGCTGCCTGGGTGGGTGTGTGTGGCTGGGTGTGCGTGCGGCTGGCTGGCTGGGTGTGCGTGCGGCTGGCTGGGTGTGCGTGCGGCTGGCTGGGTGTGCGTGTGGCTGGCTGGGTGTGCGTGCGGCTGGCTGGCTGGGTGTGTGTGCGGCTGGCTGGGTGGGTGTGTGGCTGGCTGGGTGGGTGTGTGTGGCTGGGTGTGTGTGCGGCTGGCTGGGTGTGCGTGCGGCTGGCTGGGTGTGTGTGTGGCTGGCTGGGTGGGTGTGCGTGCGGCTGGCTGGGTGTGTGTGTGGCTGGCTGGGTGTGTGTGCGTGCGGCTGGCTGGGTGTGTGGCTGGCTGGGTGGGTGGCTGGCTGGGTGTGCGTGTGGCTGGCTGGGTGTGCGTGCGTGTGTGTGGCTGGCTGGGTGTGCGTGCGTGTGGCTGGCTGGGTGGCTGGGTGTGCGTGCGTGTGGCTGGCTGGGTGGCTGGGTGTGCGTGCGGCTGGCTGGCTGGGTGTGCGTGTGGCTGGCTGGGTGTGCGTGTGGCTGGCTGGGTGTGCGTAAGGCTGGCTGGGTGGGTGTGCGTGTGTGTGGCTGGGTGGGTGTGCGTGTGTGTGGCTGGGTGGGTGTGCGTGTGGCTGGCTGGGTGTGCGTGTGGCTGGCTGGGTGTGCGTGTGGCTGGCTGGCTGGGTGTGCGTGTGTGTGGCTGGGTGGGTGTGCGTGTGTGTGGCTGGGTGGGTGTGCGTGCGGCTGGCTGGCTGGCTGGGTGTGCGTGCGGCTGGCTGGGTGTGCGTGCGGCTGGCTGGGTGTGCGTGCGGCTGGCTGGGTGTGTGTGGGTGTGTGGCTGGCTGGGTGGGTGTGCGTGTGGCTGGCTGGGTGTGCGTGCGTGTGTGTGGCTGGCTGCGTGGGTGGGTGTGCGGCTGGCTGGCTGGCTGGGTGTGCGTGCGGCTGGCTGGCTGGCTGGGTGTGCGTGTGGCTGGCTGGCTGGGTGTGCGTGTGGCTGGCTGGCTGGGTGTGCGTGGCTGGCTGGGTGTGCGTGTAGCTGGCTGGCTGGGTGTGCGTGTGGCTGGCTGGGTGTGCGTGTGGCTGGCTGGGTGTGCGTGTGGCTGGCTGGGTGTGCGTGTGGCTGGCTGGGTGGGTGGGTGTGCGGCTGGCTGGCTGGCTGGCTGGGTGTGCGTGCGGCTGGCTGGGTGTGCGTGCGGCTGGCTGGGTGTGCGTGCGGCTGGCTGGGTGTGCGTGCGGCTGGCTGGGTGGGTGTGCGTGCGGCTGGCTGGGTGGGTGTGCGTGCGGCTGGCTGGCTGGGTGTGTGTGTGGCTGGCTGGCTGGGTGTGCGTGTGGCTGGCTGGGTGTGCGTGCGGCTGGCTGGGTGTGCGTGTGGCTGGCTGGGTGTGCGTGCGGCTGGCTGGCTGGGTGTGCGTGCGGCTGGCTGGCTGGGTGTGTGTGTGGCTGGCTGGGTGGGTGTGCGTGCGGCTGGCTGGTAGTGCGTGTGGCTGGCTGGGTGTGCGTGCGGCTGGCTGGGTGGGTGTGTGTGTGTGGCTGGGTGTGCGTGTGGGTGTGCGTGTGGCTGGCTGGGTGTGCGTGTGGGTGTGCGTGCGGCTGCCTGGGTAGGTGTGTGTGGCTGGGTGTGCGTGTGGCTGGCTGGGTGTGCGTGCGGCTGGCTGGCTGGGTGTGCGTGCGTGCGTGTGGCTGGGTGGGTGTGTGTGTGGCTGGCTGGGTAGGTGTGTGTGGCTGGGTGTGCGTGTGGCTGGCTGGGTGTGCGTGCGGCTGGCTGGCTGGGTGTGCGTGCGGCTGGGTGGGTGTGCGTGTGGCTGGGTGGGTGGGTGTGTGTGGCTGGCTGGGTGGCTGGGTGTGCGTGCGTGTGGCTGGCTGGGTGGCTGGGTGTGCGTGCGGCTGGCTGGCTGGGTGTGCGTGTGGCTGGCTGGGTGTGCGTAAGGCTGGCTGGGTGGGTGTGCGTGTGTGTGGCTGGGTGGGTGTGCGTGTGTGTGGCTGGGTGGGTGTGCGTGTGGCTGGCTGGGTGTGCGTGTGGCTGGCTGGGTGTGCGTGTGGCTGGCTGGCTGGGTGTGCGTGTGTGTGGCTGGGTGGGTGTGCGTGTGTGTGGCTGGCTGGGTGTGCGTGTGTGTGGCTGGCTGGGTGTGCGTGCGGCTGGCTGGCTGGCTGGGTGTGCGTGCGGCTGGCTGGGTGTGCGTGCGGCTGGCTGGGTGGTTGTGTGGCTGGCTGGGTGTGTGGGTGTGTGGCTGGCTGGGTGGGTGTGCGTGTGGCTGGCTGGGTGTGCGTGCGTGTGTGTGGCTGGCTGGCTGGGTGTGCGTGCGGCTGGCTGGCTGGGTGTGCGTGCGGCTGGCTGGCTGGCTGGGTGTGCGTGCGGCTGGCTGGCTGGGTGTGCGTGCGGCTGGCTGGCTGGGTGTGCGTGTAGCTGGCTGGCTGGGTGTGCGTGTGGCTGGCTGGGTGTGCGTGTGGCTGGCTGGGTGTGCGTGTGGCTGGCTGGGTGTGCGTGTGGCTGGCTGGGTGTGCGTGTGGCTGGCTGGGTGTGCGTGCGGCTGGCTGGCTGGGTGTGCGTGCGGCTGGCTGGCTGGCTGGGTGTGCGTGCGGCTGGCTGGCTGGCTGGGTGTGCGTGCGGCTGGCTGGGTGGGTGTGCGTGCGGCTGGCTGGGTGGGTGTGCGTGCGGCTGGCTGGCTGGGTGTGCGTGTGGCTGGCTGGCTGGGTGTGCGTGTGGCTGGCTGGGTGTGCGTGTGGCTGGCTGGCTGGGTGTGTGTGTGGCTGGCTGGGTGTGCGTGTGGCTGGCTGGGTGTGCGTGCGGCTGGCTGGCTGGGTGTGCGTGCGGCTGGCTGGCTGGCTGGGTGTGCGTGCGGCTGGCTGGCTGGGTGTGCGTGCGGCTGGCTGGCTGGGTGTGCGTGCGGCTGGCTGGTAGTGCGTGTGGCTGGCTGGGTGTGCGTGCGGCTGGCTGGGTGGGTGTGTGTGTGTGGCTGGGTGTGCGTGTGGCTGGCTGGGTGTGCGTGTGGCTGGCTGGGTGTGCGTGCGGCTGGCTGGGTGGGTGTGTGTGTGGCTGGCTGGGTGTGCGTGCGGCTGGCTGGCTGGGTGTGCGTGTGGCTGGCTGGGTGTGCGTGTAGCTGGCTGGCTGGGTGTGCGTGTGGCTGGCTGGGTGTGCGTGTGGCTGGCTGGGTGTGCGTGTGGCTGGCTGGGTGTGCGTGCGTGTGTGTGGCTGGCTGGGTGGGTGGGTGTGCGGCTGGCTGGCTGGCTGGGTGTGCGTGCGGCTGGCTGGGTGTGCGTGCGGCTGGCTGGGTGTGCGTGCGGCTGGCTGGGTGGGTGTGCGTGCGGCTGGCTGGCTGGGTGTGTGTGTGGCTGGCTGGGTGTGTGTGTGGCTGGCTGGGTGTGCGTGTGGCTGGCTGGCTGGGTGTGTGTGTGGCTGGCTGGGTGTGCGTGCGGCTGGCTGGCTGGGTGTGCGTGCGGCTGGCTGGCTGGGTGTGCGTGCGGCTGGCTGGTAGTGCGTGTGGCTGGCTGGGTGTGCGTGCGGCTGGCTGGGTGGGTGTGTGTGTGTGTGTGGCTGGGTGTGCGTGTGGCTGGCTGGGTGTGCGTGTGGGTGTGCGTGTGGCTGGCTGGGTGTGCGTGTGGGTGTGCGTGCGGCTGCCTGGGTAGGTGTGTGTGGCTGGGTGTGCGTGTGGCTGGCTGGGTGTGCGTGCGGCTGGCTGGGTGGGTGTGTGTGTGGCTGGCTGGGTGTGCGTGCGTGTGGCTGGCTGGGTGTGCGTGCGTGTGGCTGGCTGGGTGGGTGTGTGTGTGGCTGGCTGGGTGTGCGCGCGGCTGGGTGTGCGTGTGTGTGGCTGGCTGGCTGGGTGTGCGGCTGGGTGGGTGTGCGTGCGGCTGGCTGGGTGGGTGTGTGTGTGGCTGGGTGCGTGCGGCTGGGTGGGTGTGCGTGTGGCTGGCTGGGTGGGTGTGTGGCTGGGTGGGTGTGCGTGCGGCTGGGTGGGTGTGCGTGTGGCTGGCTGGGTGGGTGTGTGTGGCTGGGTGTGCGTGTGGCTGGCTGGGTGTGGTACATTAACGTGCCTGTAGTAACCTATGACCCAAAGAGGTTTAGAGGAAATCAAGAAAGGGAGTGGAGGATATAAAGAGAGGAGGGAGGAGAGGATGAGGAGGGAGGGAGGGGTGAGGACTGCGAGCAGTAGAGCCTCATCAGGAAGGAAGTGGTCCGGTATGAGGGAAATCAGGACATGTCTGTCTGGTGGTGGAGAGGAGAGCTCCATGGAGGACTTCCTGCCTGTCAACAGCGTCTCCTCTCACCTCCTACCGCAGCTGCGCGTGTGTGTGACATGTGTGCGCGTGTGTGTGTAGCTGTGTGTGTGTGACATGTGTGCGCGTGTGTGTGACATGTGTGCGCGTGTGTGTGTAGCTGTGTGTGTGTGGCATGTGTGCGCGTGTGTGTGACATGTGTGCGCGTGTGTGTGTAGCTGTGTGTGTGTGGCATGTGTGCGCGTGTGTGTGACATGTGTGCGCGTGTGTGTGTAGCTGTGTGTGTGTGACATGTGTAACTGTGTGTGCGTGTGTCGGTGTGTGTGTGTAACGTGTGTCTGTGTGTGTGTGTAACGTGTGTCTGTGTGTAACGTGTGTAACGTGTGTCTGTGTGTGTGTAACGTGTGTCTGTGTGTGTATCATGTGTGTGTAACTGTATAAGTGTGTGTGAGTCATGTGTTTGTGTAATGTGTGCGTAACGCGTGTGTGAAAAGTGTGTAACTGCGTGTGCAACGTGTGTAACTGCGTGTGCAACGTGTGTAACTGCGTGTGCAAAGTGTGTAACTGCGTGTGCAACGTGTGTAACTGCGTGTGCAACGTGTGTAACTGCGTGTGCAACGTGTGTAACTGCGTGTGCAACGTGTGTAACTGCGTGTGCAAAGTGTGTAACTGCGTGTGCAACGTGTGCAACGTGTGTGTATAACGTGTGTGTGTGTGTGTGTAACGTGTGTGCGTGTGTGTGTAACGTGTGTGTGTGTAACGTGTGTGTGTGTAACGTGTGTCTGTGTGTGTGTGTGTGTAACGTGTGTCTGTGTGTAACGTGTGTGTGTGTAACGTGTGTGCGTGTGTGTGTAACGTGTGTCTGTGCAACGTGTGTCTGTGTGTGTATCATGTGTGTGTAACGTGTGTGTGTGTGTGTAACGTGTGTGTGTGTAACGTGTGTGTGTGTGTGTGTAACGTGTGTGTGTGTGTAACGTGTGTGTGTGTGTGTGTGTGTGTAACGTGTGTGTGTAACGTGTGTGTGTGTGTGTGTAACGTGTGTGTGTGTGTAACGTGTGTGTGTGTGTGTGTGTAACGTGTGTGTGTGTAACGTGTGTGTGTGTAACGTGTGTGTGTGTAACGTGTGTGTGTGTGTGTGTAACGTGTGTGTGTGTGTGTGTAACGTGTGTGTGTGTAACGTGTGTGTGTGTGTGTGTAACGTGTGTGTGTGTAACGTGTGTGTGTGTGTGTGTAACGTGTGTGTGTGTGTGTCCTCACCACATCACTAGCAGTAGAGAAGTCATGGTTGATCAGGCTCTCCAGGGCCATCCAGCGGACCGGTCTGTTCTCGTTGTCTCCCAGACAGTGGTAGTCCATGGGGAACAGGTCTCTGGACAGGGCGTTGTCACAGATCTTCACCTGCATACTGTCGTCAATACTGTCAGCGGAAGAGAGGGAGAGGAGGGGGAGGACAGGGTCACAGAGGAGGGGGCGAGGAGAGGACAGGGTCACAGAGGAGGGGACGAGGAGAGGACAGGGTCACAGAGGGGGGGGGGGGGGGAGTATTAAAAAGATAAGTTACGGTCACAAGATGCAGGCCTCCTTATTGTCCCTAGAATTTCTAAGCAAACAGCGGGAGGCAGAGCTTTCTCCTATAGAGCTCCATTTTTATGGAATGGTCTGCCTATCCATGTGAGAGACGCAGACTCGGTCTCAACCTTTAAGTCTTTACTGAAGACTTATCTCTTCAGTAGGTCATATGATTGAGTGTAGTCTGGCCCAGGAGTGTGAAGGTGAACGGAAAGGCTCTGGAGCAACGAACCGCCCTTGCTGTCTCTGCCTGGCCGGTTCCCCTCTCTCCACTGGGATTCTCTGCCTCTAACCCTATTACAGGGGCTGAGTCACTGGCTTACTGGTGCTCTTTCATGCCGTCCCTAGGAGGGGTGCATCACTTGAGTGGGTTGAGTCACTGACATGATCTTCCTGTCCGGGATGGCGCCCCACCCCTTGGGTTGTGCCGTGGTGGAGATCTTTGTGGGCTATACTCGGCCTTGTCTCAAGTTGGTGGTTGAAGATATCCCTCTAGTGGTGTGGGGCCTGTGCTTTGGCAAAGTGGGTGGGGTTATATCCTGCCTGTTTGGCCCTGTCCGGGGGTATCATCGGATGGGGCCACAGTGTCTCCTGACCCCTCCTGTCTCAGCCTCCAGTATTTATGCTGCAGTAGTTTGTGTCGGGGGGCTAGGGTCAGTCTGTAATATCTGGAGTATTTCTCCTGTCTTATCCGGTGTCCTGTGTGAATTTAAGTATCCTCTCTCTAATTCTCTTTTTCTCTCTCTCTCGGAGGACCTGAGCCCTAGGACCATGCCTCAGGACGACCTGACATGATGACTCCTTGCTGTCCCCAGTCCACCTGGCTGTGCTGCTGCTCCAGTTTCAACTGTTCTGCCTGCGGCTATGGAACCCTGACCTGTCCACCGGACGTGCTACCTGTCCCAGACCTGCTGTTTTCAACTCTCTAGAGACAGCAGGAGCGGTAGAGATACTCTTAATGATCGGCTATGAAAAGCCAACTGACATTTACTCCTGAGGTGCTGACTTGTTCCACCCTCGACAACTACTGTGATTATTATTATTTGACCCTGCTGGTCATCTATGAACATTTGAACATGTTGGCCATGTTCTGTTATAATCTCCACCCGGCACAGCCAGAAGAGGACTGGCCACCCCTCATAGCCTGGTTCCTCTCTAGGTTTCTTCCTAGGTTTTGGCCTTTCTAGGGAGTTTTTCCTAGCCACCGTGCTTCTACACCTGCATTGCTTGCTGTTTGGGGTTTTAGGCTGGGTTTCTGTACAGCACTTTGAGATTTCAGCTGATGTTAAATGGGCTTTATAAATACATTTGATTGATTGATTGTTTGATTGATCAACATGGATTTTTATTAGCAGAAATGCCTTCTAGGACATGTGAACTTTCATGTGTCTTAATAACAAACTTGTATGCCATCTGTAAATACGAATACAATTGTTAAAATTACGAGCCTCGTTGGTTTAGCCACAGAAAAAGTCAGGAATCTTCCCACTAGCCATGATTGGTTGAGATAATGAGTGGGCTGGACATGCCGAAAAGATGAGTTTAGATTGGTCTGCCATACAGAAGGCTTCTGTCTATTTGAGCTCGTCAGTCTGTGTTGGTAATCCTGTCGAATGCGGCTTTTTAAAATAAAACGTTTTGTATAGAGAAGCTGCATAAGTGTTGCTGTCCACTTTCTGGGGGATCAAGTTTTGAAAATCAGTGGAATTAGAGTCTGATACCTAAAGAGATGGAGGAAACACCTGTCTCTGGATTACTGCCCAAAAGTATTAGCAGTTGAGCTGAGCAGGGTGATAACATACTCACACACAGTTCCTGGAGGACAGGTCTTTGTGGATGACCTCTCTCCTGGCCAGGTAGCTCATCCCACATGCGATCTGGATCGCCATGTGTACCAAGTCCTGCTGAGAGACTGCCTGGAGAGACGGAGGAAGAGAAACTAAGCATGAGAGAGAGAGAGTGAGGGGGTGAGAAAGAGAGCACGAGAGAGAGTGAGGGGGGGAGAAGGAGAGCACGAGAGAGAGTGAGAGTGAGGGGAGGAGAAAGAGAGCACGAGAGAGAGAGTGAGGGGAGGAGAAAGAGAGCACGAGAGAGAGAGTGAGGGGAGGAGAAAGAGAGCACGAGAGAGAGAGTGAGGGGGGGAGAAAGAGAGCACGAGAGAGAGAGTGAGGGGGGGAGAAAGAGAGCACGAGAGAGAGAGTGAGGGGAGGAGAAAGAGAGCACGAGAGAGAGAGTGAGGGGGGGAGAAAGAGAGCACGAGAGAGAGAGTGAGGGGGGGAGAAAGAGAGCACGAGAGAGAGAGTGAGGGGGGGAGAAAGAGAGCACGAGAGAGAGAGTGAGGGGGGGAGAAAGAGAGCACGAGAGAGAGAGTGAGGGGGGGAGAAAGAGAGCACGAGAGAGAGAGTGAGGGGGGGAGAAAGAGAGCACGAGAGAGAGAGTGAGGGGGGGAGAAAGAGAGCACGAGAGAGAGAGTGAGGGGGGGAGAAAGAGAGCACGAGAGAGAGAGTGAGGGGGGGAGAAAGAGAGCACGAGAGAGAGAGTGAGGGGGGGAGAAAGAGAGCACGAGAGAGAGAGTGAGGGGGGGAGAAAGAGAGCACGAGAGAGAGATAGGGGGGGAGAAAGAGAGAACGAGAGAGAGAGAGAGAGATAGGGGGGGAGAAAGAGAGCACGAGAGAGAGAGAGAGAGAGGGGGGGAGAAAGAGAGCACGAGAGAGAGAGGGGGGGGAGAAAGAGAGCACGAGAGAGAGAGAGGGGGGTAGAAAGAGAGCACGAGAGAGAGAGAGTGAGTGGGGGAGAAAGAGAGCACGAGAGAGAGAGAGAGAGAGAGAGTGAGGGGGGTGAAAGAGAGCACGAGAGAGAGAGAGAGAGTGAGGGGGGCGACAGAGAGCACGAGAGAGAGAGAGAGAGTGAGGGGGGCGACAGAGAGCACGAGAGAGAGAGAGAGAGTGAGGGGGGCGAAAGAGAGCACGAGAGAGAGAGAGAGTGAGGGGGGTGAAAGAGAGCATGAGAGAGAGAGAGAGAGAGGGGGGGGGGAGAGAGAGAGTGAGGGGGGAGAAAGAGAGAGAGTGAGGGGGGGAAAGAGAAAGAGTGAGGGGGGGAGAAAGATAGAGAGAGTGAGGGGGGGAGAAAGATAGAGAGAGAGAGGGGGGGAGAAAGATAGAGAGAGAGGGGGGGAGAAAGATAGAGAGAGAGGGGGGGAGAAAGATAGAGAGAGAGGGGGGGAGAAAGAGAGCTCGAGAGAGGGAGGGAGGGGGGGAAGAGAGCACGAGAGAGAGGGGGGGGAAGAGAGCACGAGAGAGAGGGGGGGAGAGAGCACGAGAGAGGGGGGGGGGAAGAGAGCACGAGAGAGAAGAGAGCACGAGAGAGAGGGGGGGGAGAAGAGAGCACGAGAGAGAAGAGAGCACGAGAGAGAGGGGGGGAGAAGAGAGCACGAGAGAGAAGAGAGCACGAGAGAGAGGGGGGGGAGAAGAGAGCACGAGAGAGAGGGGGGGAGAAGAGAGCACGAGAGAGAAGAGAGCACGAGAGAGAAGAGAGCACGAGAGAGAAGAGAGCACGAGAGAGAGGGGGGGGAGAAGAGAGCACGAGAGAGAGGGGGGGGGGGAGAGCACGAGAGAGAGGGGGGGAGAGAGCACGAGAGAGAGGGGGGGGAAGAGAGCACGAGAGAGGGGGGGGGAGAGAGCACGAGAGAGGGGGGGGGAGAGAGCACGAGAGAGAGGGGGGGGAAGAGAGCACGAGAGAGAGGGAGGGAGGGGAAGAGAGTGAGGGAGGGGGGGAAGAGAGCCCGAGAGAGAGAGTGAGGGAGGGGGGGAAGAGAGCCTGAGAGAGAGAGTGAGGGGGGGGGGAGAGCAGGAGAGAGAGAGGCAGAGTGAGGGGGGGGGGGGGGGGGGAGAGCAGGAGAGAGAGAGGCAGGGCGAGTGTGGTAGAAAGTGGATATTCATAGAAGTAGCCTGGTTGGTGATATTTACAATTTCACCACTCTGAGATAAAAAGTTATAATGGCTTGCATCACTGTAGTAGGACATATCTGAGAGGCTTTGTAAAGCACTTTTCAGATTCCACAAGATAAAGACTGTATAACAACTAGGAAACTAGTATTGTAGCGATGTCATAAGGTGAATGCACCAATTTGTAAGTCACTCTGGATAAGAGCGTCTGCTAAATGACTTAAATGTAAATGTAGCTATTACGTTTTACAGACAGGACAGAGGGCCTGAAGGACCCCTGAATAATAGAGAAACACAGAAGTTGCATCTCAAAAAGGAACATAGGGCTCTGGTAGTGCACTACATAGCTAATAGGCAGTCATTTGGGACACACTGAAAGTAGAAGACAATCTAGTGAGACACGAGGAACCATAGGTCTGCTTCCCTACCATTAGCCCAGATGGGCTTGACGTTTGAGCTGAGATCATGACGCTAATCACTGTGGCTTAGCCTAGCGGTATGTACATAAACAGCATATCATGATGCTAATCACTGTGCCTTAGCCTAGCGGTATGTACATAAACAGCATATCATGATGCTAACCACTGTAGCTTAGCCTAGCGGTATGTACATAAACAGCATATCATGATGCTAATCACTGTAGCTTAGCCTAGCGGTATGTACATAAACAGCATATCATGATGCTAATCACTGTAGCTTAGCCTAGCGGTATGTACATAAACAGCATATCATGATGCTAATCACTGTAGCTTAGCCTAGCGGTATGTACATAAACAGCATATCATGATGCTATTCACTGTGGCTAAGCCTAGCAGTGTGTACATAAACAGCATATCATGATGCTAATCACTGTGGCTAAGCCTAGCAGTGTGTACATAAACAGCATATCATGATGCTAATCACTGTGGCTTAGCCTAGCGGTATGTACATAAACAGCATATCATGATGCTAATCACTGTGGCTTAGCCTAGCAGTGTGTACATAAACAGCATATCATGATGCTAATCACTGTGGCTAAGCCTAGCGGTATGTACATAAACAGCATATCATGATGCTAACCACTGTAGCATAGCCTAGCGGTATTTACATAAACATCTTGTGTTTAAAATGGAAAGGTGACAGACAACTAGCCGATGGATGACATGCTGTGAGAGCCGACGAGAGAGAGAAAGAGGACGGATGACATGCTGTGTGACCCAAAGAGAGAGAGAAGAAGATGGATGACATGCTGTGTGACACAAAGAGAGAGAAAGAGGACGGATGACATGCTGTGTGACCCAAAGAAAGTGAGAAGAGGACGGATGACATGCTGTGTGAGCCGACAAGAGAGAGGGAGAAGATGGATGACATGCTGTGTGAGCCGACGAGAGAAAGACGGATGGATGACATGCTGTGTGAGCCGACGAGAGAGAGGGAGAAGAGGACGGATGACATGCTGTGTGAGCCGACGAGAGAGAGGGAGAAGAGGACGGATGACATGCTGTGTGAGCCAAACAGAGAAAGACGGACGGATGACATGCTGTGTGAGCCAAAGAAAATGAGAAGAGGACGGATGACATGCTGTGTGAGCCGATTCCCCGGAAGAGTGAAAGAGAGCACCTGATGTACACCATCAGGGTTTTAACATAACCCTCTGTGTCCCAAATGGCACCCTATTCCCCATAGGGCCCTGGTCTAAAGTAGTGCACTACATAGGGAATAGGGTTCCATAGGGCCCTGGTCTAAAGTAGTGCACTACATAGGGAATAGGGTTCCATAGGGCCCTGGTCTAAAGTAGTGCACTACATAGGGAATAGGGTTCCATAGGGCCCTGGTCTAAAGTAGTGCACTACATAGGGAATAGGGTTCCATAGGGCCCTGGTCTAAAGTAGTGCACTACATAGGGAATAGGGTTCCATAGGGCCCTGGTCTAAAGTAGTGCACTACATAGGGAATAGGGTTCCATAGGGCCCTGGTCTAAAGTAGTGCACTACATAGGGAATAGGGTTCCATAGGGCCCTGGTCTAAAGTAGTGCACTACATAGGGAATAGGGTTCCATAGGGCCCTGGTCAAATGTAGTGCACTACATAGGGAATAGGGTTCCATAGGGCCCTGGTCAAATGTAGTGCACTACATAGGGAATAGGGTTCCATAGGGCCCTGGTCAAATGTAGTGCACTACATAGGGAATAGTGTTCCATAGGGCCCTGGTCAAATGTAGTGCACTACATAGGGAATAGTGTTCCATAGGGACCTGGTCTAAAGTAGTGCACTACATAGGGAATAGGGTTCCATAGGGACCTGGTCTAAAGTAGTGCACTACATAGGGAATAGGGCGCCATTTGGGATGATATCTCAGCCCGAGTCAGACACACTGCTGGGGTGAGATGCATTGTGGGCCAGGGGGCAGGCTCTGATGGACACAGCAGAGATTGCCAGCTGTCAAACACACACACACACACACACACACACACACACACACACACACACACACACACACACACACACACACACACAGGGAAGAGATTTACAACTGTTTAATGTTCTGATCTGTCAGCATGACTCAACTCATATTAAATTGGACCCTTTGTGTTAGAGAATAAGACAGCAGGGCCTTGCAACATCGTAACGTGATTAAACACACACCACATTATAAACGGGGTTGTTCCAGCCCTGAATGCTGATTGGCTGACAGCCGTTATCAGACCGTATACCACGGGTATAACAAAATATTTGTTTTTTACTGCTCTAATTACATTGGTAACCAGCTTATAATAGCAATAAGGAACCTCTCTCTCTACACACACAAAAGCCATATATATATATATATATATATATATATACACTGCTCAAAAAAATAAAGGGAACACTTAAACAACACAATGTAACTCCAAGTCAATCACACGTTTGTGAAATCAAACTGTCCATTTAGGAAGCAACACTGATTGACAATACATTTCACATGCTGTTGTGCAAATGGAATAGACAAAAGGTGGAAATGATATGCAATTAGCAAGACACCCCCCAAAACAGGAGTGATTCTGCAGGTGGTGACCACAGACTACTTCTCGTTCCTATGCTTCCTGGCTGATGTTTTGGTCACTTTTGAATACTGGCGGTGCCCTCACTCTAGTGGTAGCATGAGACGGAGTCTACAACCCACACAAGTGGCTCAGGTAGTGCAGTTAATCCAGGATGGCACATCAATGCGAGCTGTGGCAAGAAGGTTTGCTGTGTCTGTCAGCGTAGTCTCCAGAGCATGGAGGCGCTACCAGGAGACAGGCCAGTACATCAGGAGACGTGGAGGAGGCCGTAGGAGGGCAACAACCCAGCAGCAGGACCGCTACCTCCGCCTTTGTGCAAGGAGGTGCACTGCCAGCGCCCTGCAAAATTACCTCCAGCAGGCCACAAAATAACTGTTTTCGCTTCCTCATTATGGCTTATTGTGTGTAGATTAAATTAATCAATCCATTTTAGAACAAGGCTGTGACGTAACAAAATGCGGGAAGAAAAAAAATCAATGAGTTTGAATACTTTCCGAATGGTTACTAATAATCAATAATACGATTACTGTGGATAGTCAGATGAATTTCAATAGTTCCATTAAAACGTCTACATGCTTATTTGCAAGAAGAACGATTTCCTTGAATAATCCTGTTTGCACGAACACATCTGAAATACGCTTACCCGATGGCCCTCAAAATAAACGCTCTACCACAGCGGACAAAGACAGTTTGTATGTTAAAACGGCTTCTAAGACGCACATGTTAAGATGTTCCGAACTCACGTCACTCACGCTAAAAAAAAAGAGGGAGGCTCACTCGGCTCGATACACCGCTGGAAAACCGATTTAAGCCCTAATTTGAAATTTAACTCAGAAAAAAATCTGGTGTTTTAAATCAGCGTATGGTTGGACTTCGATTTTGACCTTTCACCGATTAAGATTAACAGAGTAAGGTGTTTAAATGACTAATGACATACTCGGCCTCCTGCCAGTGTCAGTTTAATATTGGGACTGCCAATCACATCCGGTTGTGATACAGCCTGGAATTGAACCCAGGGTTTGTAGTGACACCTCGTGCATTGAGAGACCAAAAAACCGAAAGACCAAAAACATTTTACTCAGAGAAGGAAGGAAAGAAAGGGGGATACCTAGTCAGTTGTACAAGTGAACGCATTTGTCTTCTGCATTTGTCTTCCCTCTGAATCAGAGAGGTGTGGGGGGGAGGGGGGGGGTTGCCTTAATCCACATCGTTGGCGCACGGGGAACAGTGGGTTAACTGCCTTGCTCAGGGGAACAGTGGGTTAACTGCCTTGCTCAGGGGAACAGTGGGTTAACTGCCTTGCTCAGGGGAACAGTGGGTTAACTGCCTTGTCCAGGGGAACAGTGGGTTAACTGCCTTGTCCAGGGGAACAGTGGGTTAACTGCCTTGCTCAGGGGAACAGTGGGTTAACTGCCTTGCTCAGAGGAACAGTGGGTTAACTGCCTTGCTTCAGACTGGCATAACGCTTCAGACTGGCATAACGCTACAGACCAGCATAACGCTACAGACCGGCATAATGCTTCAGACTGGCATGGCATAACGCTTCAGACTGGCATGGCATAACGCTACAGACTGGCATGGCATAATGCTTCAGACTGGCATGGCATAACGCTTCAGACTGGCCAGGAATAACGCTACAGACTGGCCAGGAATACCGCTACAGACTGGCTAGGCATTCCGCTACAGACTGGCTAGGCATACCGCTACAGACTGGCTAGGCATACCGCTACAGACTGGCTAGGCATACCGCTACAGACTGGCTAGGCATACCGCTACAGACTGGCTAGGCATACCGCTACAGACTGGCTAGGCATACCGCTACAGACTGGCTAGGCATACCGCTACAGACTGGCTAGGTATACCGCTACAGACTGGCTAGGTATACCGCTACAGACTGGCTAGGCATACCGCTACAGACTGGCTAGGTATACCGCTACAGACTGGCTAGGCATACCGCTACAGACTGGCTAGGCATACCGCTACAGATTGGCTAGGCATACCGCTACAGATTGGCTAGGCATACCGCTACAGACTGGCATACCGCTACAGACTGGCATACCGCCACAGACTGGCATACCGCCACAGACTGGCATAACGCTACAGACTGGCATAACGCTACAGACTGGCATAACGCTACAGACTGGCATAACGCTACAGACTGGCATAACGCTACAGACTGGCATAACGCTACAGACTGGCATAATGCTATGCTCCCTCCGTGCCTTCCAGACACTGTAGGTTGCCTCCCAAATGGCAACCTAATTCCCCATAGTGTTCTGGTCTAAAGCAGTGCACTATATAGGGAATAGGGTGCCATAGTGTTCTGGTCTAAAGCAGTGCACTATATAGGGAATAGGGTGCCATAGTGTTCTGGCCTAAAGCAGTGCACTATATAGGGAATAGTGTTCTGGTCTATAATAGGGTTCCATAGTGTTCTGGTCTATAGTAGTGCACTATATAGGAAATAGGGTGCCATAGTGTTCTGGTCTAAAGTAGTGCACTATATAGGGAATAGGGTGCCATTTGAGACACAGCCTCAGTCTCCCTCTAACATTACACCGATGATTTATGTCTACCTGTTTATTAAGACAGCAACAGAACAAACCCGTTATAAGTATGTCTTTGTTAGGCCCCTATATATTTTGAGAGGATGGATGGGAATCAAAGTGGCAGCGGTGTGTTTTGCCAAACATACAAAGGAAGTTCTCTTTACAGCTATTGAGCAGCAAGCTTCGTCTTGTGATAGTCGGTAGGGTTTTTTCTGCTGCACCTTCAACAAGGCTTCTCCTTCTTATTAAAAAAAAAAGTGGAGTGTGTGTGTGTGTGTTTCGAGAGTCTCGGTTCAAGGCTGATTGATCGGTTGGATTTACGTTACAGGCATCTTAGAGAACGCCTACGCCAAGTGGATCAAACGACCCCTGGGGTTACCCAGCACAATGAGGTGATTGTCTATTCATGGGAAACACAGTCTCTGCCCTGAGCCACAGATTAAAGGGGAAGCTTAGCAATTCGGGCAAAAAATGTAATTTCCTCAGAATCAGAAGAACTCGTGGATACCATTTTAAAAAAATGTCTCTGCATGCCGTTTGAAGGAAGTTGCTAATTAGCGTTAGCACACTGAGCTGTTGCCATAGACTTCCAGTCATTGCGCTAGTGCTAGTTAGCATTGGCTTATGAAAATAACTTATTTCACGAGTTTATGGTAATTCGGGGGAAGTAGACAACAGGGCTTTATTGACAAAAATCTTGAAGTATCCCTTTAATACACACTGCATTAAAAAAACCCTGAGAGACATTTTACAGGTCTGGGTATCTGATGTTGTCAAACTGGTATATAAGTGCCTATTGCTATAAAACACTATTGTTCTGTGTTAACACTATTACAGAGTTAGAGGGGTGGTGGGGGGGACAGGTGAAATGCTAAAGGAAGGAAGGTAATGTCTGAACGGTGGGTTGCACTAGCAGCATACAATCAATTAAACATCATGGCTCCAGACTTCCATCTCCCCCGGTGGCACCAGGCCATGATTTGGTCGCATCCCCGCAAAAAAAATTGCCGTCGTCACGCAATAATTTCTAAAAGTCATTCACAGTGATTTATTAAAGACGTGTAATAGACTCCTGAGATGGTATTCAATAAATACATTATTTCATCTCAGCAGAAATGTATGATTCAAGAGATATTTATATGCAACCTAATCCAGTGATTCTTACATGGGTAGACAATAGGCTATTGTTCTATTTTACTGTTAAAACGAGGGCTCCGGAATGTTCCATCGTTAAATAGAGATTCATTTGGGGCGGCAGGTAGCCTAGTGGTTTGAGCGCTGGATTAGTAACCCGAAAGGTTGCGAGACCGAATGCCTGAGCTGACAAGATTGTTCTGCCCCTGAACAATAACAACAGCCTGTTCCAACGCCGCCATTGAAAGTACGAATTTGTTCTTAACGGACTTGCCTAGTTAAATAAAAAGTACAATTAAAAAATAAAACAATTTAAAAAAAAAATTGCCTACATTTTAATGTGGACTAATATCATAGTCTACAGTGAATTCTGAAAGTATTCAGACCCCTTGACTTTCTCCACATTGTTACATTACAGCCTTATTCTAAAATAGATTAAATTAATTATTTTCCTCATCAAACTACACACAATACCCCATAATAACAAAGCGAAAACATATGTTTAGAATTTTTTGCAAATATATATATATATATATATATATATATATATATATAAAAAAACTTCAATACATTACTTTCATAAGTATTCAGACCTGTTCCTATGAGACTCGTAATTGATCTCAGGTGCATCCTGTTTCCATTGATCATTCTTGAGATGCTTCTACAAGTTGTCCAACTGTGGTGAATTCAAATTGATTGGACATGATTTAGAAAAAGGCACACACCTGTTTATGGGGGACCAAGTGGCGCAGTGGTCTAAGGCACTGCGTTGCAGTGCAAGAAGCATCACGACAGACCCGGGTTCGATCCCATCACGACAGACCCGGGCTGTATCACAACCAGCCGTGATCGGGAGTCCCATAGGTCGGCGCACAATTGGCCCAGCGTCGTCCGAGTCAGGGGAAATAAGAATTTGTTCTCAACTGACTTGCCAAGTTAAATAAAATAAATACAAGTCTATATAAAACAGCCTTGAAGGTCCCCAATAACACAGTGGCCTCCATCATTCTTAAAGGAAAGTAGTTTGGAACCACCAAGACTCTTCCTGGAGCTGGCTGCCCAGCCAAACTGAGCAATCGGGGGAGAAGGGCCTTGGTCACTGACAGAGCTACAGAGTTCCTCTGTGGAGATGGAAGAACCTTCCAGAAGAACAACCATCTCCGCAGACTCCACCAATCAGGCCTTTACGGTAGAGTGACAAGAAGGAAAGCCACTCCTCAGTAAAGGGCACATGACAGCCCGCTTGGAGTTTGCAAAAAGACACCTAAAGATTCTCTGGTCTGATGAAACCAAGATTGAACTCTTTGGACTGAATGCCAAGCGTCACATCTGGAGGAACCCTGGCACCATCCCTACTGTGAAGCATGGTGGTGGCAGCATCATGCTGTGGGGATGTTTTTCAGCGGCAGGGACTGGGAGACTAGTCAGGATCGAGGGAAAGATGAACGGAGCAAAGTACAAAGAGATCCTTGCTGAAAACCTGCTCCAGAGCACTCAGGACCTCAGACTGGGGCGAAGGTTCACCTTCCAACAGGACAACGACCTTAAGCACACAGCCAAGACAATGCAGGAGTGGCTTCGGGACAAGTCTCTGAATATCCTTGAGAGGCCCAGCCACATTTGCAAAAATCTATTAAAAAAACCTGGTTTTGCTTTGTCATTATGGGGTAGTGTGTGTAGATTGATGAGGGGGGAAAAAAACAATTTTATCCATTTTAGAATAAGGCTGTAACGTAACAAAATATGGAAAAAGGGAAGGGGTCTGAATACTTTCCCGAATACATTGTAATTTATTTGGAGCCAATTCACCACCTGCGTGCTAACTAAAAACACATGAGCTCGATCACTTAACATAATACCCACTGCTAGTAGCCATGTATTAAATCTAACAGTACATTTAATCTCCTACAAATACATTGCAGTTATAGGCTACATGCACTGACACTTTCATCACATGATGTTCTCTTTACCCGTTGGACCAAATCGTGGTTTTAGCCTCCTAAAAACAACATTTGGACGTTTGGAGTGAGTGGCGTGAAGTAAACTGGCGAGCTGAGAGTTGCTGGTATCAGATTCTAGATGCCATTGGCTGCCGTTGTGCCCTTAAGGCACTTAACTCCCCACAACGACAGCTCCCGGGGGGAACCTCTTCAAAACAGGTGTTTCTTTCGGAGGGGTTGAGTTAAAAGCGGAAGTCACATTTCAGTTGGACCTTGTATGACCAACAAACGTATCATAAAATAATGGTAGGATAGCCATATAACGGTAGGACGACAGTAGACTAGAGAGAGGGTTGGGCTAATGGTAGGATAACGGTAGGATAGCCATAAAACGGTAGGACGACAGTAGACTAGAGCCAGGGTTGGGATAATGGGTAGGATGACAGTAGGCTGGGGAGAGGGTTGGGAAAATGGTAGGATGACAGTAGGCTGGAGACAGGGTTAGGATAATGGTAGGATGACAGTAGGCTGGAGAGAGGGTTGGGATAATGGTAGGATGACAGTAGGCTGGAGAGAGGGTTGGGATAATGGTAGGATGACAGTAGGCCAGAGCCAGGGTTGGGATAATGGTAGGATGACAGTAGGCAGGAGCCAGGGTTGGGATAATGGTAGGATGACAGTAGGCCGGAGCCAGGGTTAGGATAATGGTAGGATGACAGTAGGCCGGAGACAGGGTTAGGATAATGGTAGGATGACAGTAGGCCGGAGACAGGGTTAGGATAATGGTAGGATGACAGTAGGCTGGAGCCAGGGTTAGGATAATGGTAGGATGACAGTAGGCCAGAGCCAGGGTTGGGATAATGGTAGGATGACAGTAGGCAGGAGCCAGGGTTAGGATAATGGTAGGATGACAGTAGGCCGGAGACAGGGTTAGGATAATGGTAGGATGACAGTAGGCCGGAGACAGGGTTGGGATAATGGTAGGATGACAGTAGGCCGGAGCCAGGGTTAGGATAATGGTAGGATGACAGTAGGCCGGAGACAGGGTTAGGATAATGGTAGGATGACAGTAGGCCAGAGCCAGGGTTGGGATAATGGTAGGATGACAGTAGGCAGGAGCCAGGGTTAGGATAATGGTAGGATGACAGTAGGCCGGAGACAGGGTTAGGATAATGGTAGGATGACAGTAGGCCGGAGACAGGGTTGGGATAATGGTAGGATGACAGTAGGCCGGAGCCAGGGTTAGGATAATGGTAGGATGACAGTAGGCCGGAGCCAGGGCTGGGATAATGGTAGGATGACAGTAGGCCGGAGCCAGGGTTGGGATAATGGTAGGATGATAGTAGGCCGGAGCCAGGGTTGGGATAATGGTAGGATGATAGTAGGCCGGAGCCAGGGTTGGGATAATGGTAGGATGACAGTAGGCCGGAGCCAGGGTTGGGATAATGGTAGGATGACAGTAGGCCGGAGCCAGGGTTGGGATAATGGTAGGATGACAGTAGGCCGGAGCCAGGGTTGGGATAATGGTAGGATGACAGTAGGCCGGAGCCAGGGTTGGGAGCTCACCTGTGGGTTGTTGGCCTCGGCCAGCTTGCACTGTCTCAGGAACAGTTTGAGGTTACCCCAGTTCATATAGGGCAGTAGTACCATAGGCTTCTCTCCCTCCTCTGTACACACGTGACTGATTGGGAGCAGGTTCCTAGAAGGAGGGGAAACATACTACATCAGTTAGCCTACTGTTTCCCAACTCTGGTCCTCAAGTACCCCCTAACAGCACACCTTTTGTTGTAACCCTGGACAAAAACACATGACTCGACTTGTCAAGAGCTTGAAGATTCGCTGACAAGAAGAATAAGGTGTGCTTGTCCGGGGCCATAACAAAAAATATGTACTGGTGGAGATACTGGAGGACCGGAGTTAGAGCTCATGCAGTGGCTTGCGAAAGTATTCACCCCCCTTGGCATTTTTTCTATTTTGCAGCTCCTTTAGGGTTATCTTTGGTCTCTTCGTTGCCGCTCTGATTAATGTCCTCCTTGCCTGGTCTGTGAGATTTGGTGGTTTGTTGTCAATCAAGTTTATTTTATATAGCCCTTCGTACATCAGCTAATATCTCAAAGTGCTGTACAGAAACCCAGCCTAAAACCCCAAACAGCAAGAAATGCAGGTGTAGAAGCACGGTGGCTAGGAAAAACTCCCTAGAAAGGCCAAAACCTAGGAAGAAACCTAGAGAGGAACCAGGCTATGAGGGGTGGCCCGTCCTCTTCTGTCTGTGCCGGGTGGAGATTATAACAGAACATGGCCAAGATGTTGAAAAATGTTCATAAGTGACAAGCATGGTCAAATAATAAATCAGGAATAATTTTCAGTTGGCCGATCATTAAGAGTTGAAAACAGCAGGTCTGGGACAGGTGGCGGTTCCATAAGCGCAGGCAGAACAGTTGAAACTGGAATAGCAGCAAGGCCAGGTGGATTAAATTCACACAGGATATTGTGGTGCCATATTCTTAAAAAAATTTAATAATGGATTTAAACTGGTGCTCCGCGGGATGTTCAAAGTTTCTGATATTTTTTTTATAATCCAATCCTGATCTGTACTTCTCCACAACTTTGTCCCTGACCTGTTTGGAGAGCTCCTTGGTCTTCATGGTGCCGCTTGCTTGGTGGTGTTGCAGACTATGGGGCCTTTCAGAACAGGCGTATATGTATACTGAGATCATGTGACAGATCATGTGACACTTAGATTACACACAGGTGGACTTTATTTAACTAATAATGTGACTTCTGAAGGTAATTGGTTGCACCAGATGTTATTTAGGGGCTTCATAGCAAAGGGGGTGAATACATATGCACGCACCACTTTTTAGAATTTTTTATTTGTTTCTTTAAATAAGTAATTATTTTTCATTTCACTTCACCAATTTGGACTATTTGTGTATGTCCATTATATGAAATACAAAATACAAACCAATTTAAATTACAGGTTATAATGCAACAATAGGAAAAACACCAAGGGGGATGAATACTTTTGCAAGGCACTGTACCTGTGTTCGAGGAAAGGAGAGAGAGCAAGAGAAAACATCAGAAATATATTTGGAAACTTTATTCAGAGTGGCTGAGGTTCCGGACTTTCTGGAAACTCGATTTGCCGTGGCTAAAGAGATTTCTGCATATGTGCAGGATTACTTTTACCTACCTACCTGCTGCTCAGTGCCCCACTGTCTACCTAGCTGCTGCTCAGTGCCCCACTGTCTACCTAGCTGCTGCTCAGTGCCCCACTGTCTACCTAGCTGCTGCTCAGTGCCCCACTGTCTACCTACCTGCTGCTCAGTGCCCCACTGTCTACCTAGCTGCTGCTCAGTGCCCCACTGTCTACCTAGCTACTGCTGCTCAGTGCCCCACTGTCTACCTACCTGCTGCTCAGTGCCCCACTGTCTACCTACCTGCTGCTCAGTGCCCCACTGTCTACCTAGCTGCTGCTCAGTGCCCCACTGTCTCCCTAGCTGCTGCTCAGTGCCCCACTGTCTCCCTAGCTGCTGCTCAGTGCCCCACTGTCTACCTAGCAGCTGCTGCTCAGTGCCCCACTGTCTACCTAGCAGCTGCTCAGTGCCCCACTGTCTACCTAGCTGCTGCTGCTCAGTGCCCCACTGTCTACCTAGCTGCTGCTGCTCAGTGCCCCACTGTCTACCTAGCTGCTGCTGCTCAGTGCCCCACTGTCTACCTAGCTGCTGCTCAGTGCCCCACTGTCTACCTAGCTACTGCTGCTCAGTGCCCCACTGTCTACCTAGCTGCTGCTGCTCAGTGCCCCACTGTCTACCTAGCTGCTGCTGCTCAGTGCCCCACTGTCTACCTAGCTGCTGCTCAGTGCCCCACTGTCTACCTAGCTACTGCTGCTCAGTGCCCCACTGTCTACCTAGCTACTGCTGCTCAGTGCCCCACTGTCTACCTAGCTACTGCTGCTCAGTGCCCCACTGTCTACCTAGCTACTGCTGCTCAGTGCCCCACTGTCTACCTAGCTACTGCTGCTCAGTGCCCCACTGTCTACCTAGCTGCTGCTGCTCAGTGCCCCACTGTCTACCTAGCTGCTGCTCAGTGCCCCACTGTCTACCTAGCTGCTGCTCAGTGCCCCACTGTCTACCTAGCTGCTGCTCAGTGCCCCACTGTCTACCTAGCTGCTGCTCAGTGCCCCACTGTCTACCTAGCTGCTGCTCAGTGCCCCACTGTCTACCTAGCTGCTGCTCAGTGCCCCACTGTCTACCTAGCTGCTGCTCAGTGCCCCACTGTCTACCTAGCTGCTGCTGCTCAGTGCCCCACTGTCTACCTAGCTGCTGCTGCTCAGTGCCCCACTGTCTACCTAGCTGCTGCTCAGTGCCCCACTGTCTACCTAGCTGCTGCTGCTCAGTGCCCCACTGTCTACCTAGCTGCTGCTCAGTGCCCCACTGTCTACCTAGCTGCTGCTGCTCAGTGCCCCACTGTCTACCTAGCTGCTGCTCAGTGCCCCACTGTCTACCTAGCTGCTGCTGCTCAGTGCCCCACTGTCTACCTAGCTGCTGCTCAGTGCCCCACTGTCTACCTAGCTGCTGCTCAGTGCCCCACTGTCTACCTAGCTGCTGCTCAGTGCCCCACTGTCTACCTAGCTGCTGCTCAGTGCCCAACTGTCTACCTAGCTGCTGCTGCTCAGTGCCCCACTGTCTACCTAGCTACTGCTGCTCAGTGCCCCACTGTCTACCTAGCTGCTGCTCAGTCTGTCCTATATCTGAAATATTTAAAAAAAATAAAAATAAAACAGGATTATTATTATTTACAAGAGAAAACATCAGAAATATATTTGGAAACTTTATTCAGAGTGGCTGAGGTTCCGGACTTTCTGGAAACTCGATTTGCCGTGGCTAAAGAGATTTCTGCATATGTGCAGGATTACTTTTACCTACCTACCTGCTGCTCAGTGCCCCACTGTCTACCTAGCTACTGCTGCTCAGTGCCCCACTGTCTCCCTACCTGCTGCTCAGTGCCCCACTGTCTACCTACCTGCTGCTCAGTGCCCCACTGTCTACCTAGCTGCTGCTCAGTGCCCCACTGTCTACCTAGCTGCTGCTGCTCAGTGCCCCACTGTCTCCCTAGCTGCTGCTCAGTGCCCCACTGTCTACCTAGCAGCTGCTGCTCAGTGCCCCACTGTCTACCTAGCTGCTGCTGCTCAGTGCCCCACTGTCTACCTAGCTGCTGCTGCTCAGTGCCCCACTGTCTACCTAGCTACTGCTGCTCAGTGCCCCACTGTCTACCTAGCTACTGCTGCTCAGTGCCCCACTGTCTACCTAGCTACTGCTGCTCAGTGCCCCACTGTCTACCTAGCTGCTGCTCAGTGCCCCACTGTCTACCTAGCTGCTGCTGCTCAGTGCCCCACTGTCTACCTAGCTGCTGCTCAGTGCCCCACTGTCTACCTAGCTACTGCTGCTCAGTGCCCCACTGTCTACCTAGCTACTGCTGCTCAGTGCCCCACTGTCTACCTAGCTACTGCTGCTCAGTGCCCCACTGTCTACCTAGCTACTGCTGCTCAGTGCCCCACTGTCTACCTAGCTACTGCTGCTCAGTGCCCCACTGTCTACCTAGCTACTGCTGCTCAGTGCCCCACTGTCTACCTAGCTACTGCTGCTCAGTGCCCCACTGTCTACCTAGCTACTGCTGCTCAGTGCCCCACTGTCTACCTAGCTACTGCTGCTCAGTGCCCCACTGTCTACCTAGCTGCTGCTCAGTGCCCCACTGTCTACCTAGCTACTGCTGCTCAGTGCCCCACTGTCTACCTAGCTACTGCTGCTCAGTGCCCCACTGTCTACCTAGCTGCTGCTCAGTGCCCCACTGTCTACCTAGCTGCTGCTGCTCAGTGCCCCACTGTCTACCTAGCTGCTGCTGCTCAGTGCCCCACTGTCTACCTAGCTGCTGCTCAGTGCCCCACTGTCTACCTAGCTGCTGCTGCTCAGTGCCCCACTGTCTACCTAGCTGCTGCTGCTCAGTGCCCCACTGTCTACCTAGCTGCTGCTGCTCAGTGCCCCACTGTCTACCTAGCTGCTGCTCAGTGCCCCACTGTCTACCTAGCTACTGCTGCTCAGTGCCCCACTGTCTACCTAGCTACTGCTGCTCAGTGCCCCACTGTCTACCTAGCTACTGCTGCTCAGTGCCCCACTGTCTACCTAGCTGCTGCTCAGTGCCCCACTGTCTACCTAGCTACTGCTGCTCAGTGCCCCACTGTCTACCTAGCTGCTGCTCAGTGCCCCACTGTCTACCTAGCTACTGCTGCTCAGTGCCCCACTGTCTACCTAGCTGCTGCTCAGTGCCCCACTGTCTACCTAGCTACTGCTGCTCAGTGCCCCACTGTCTACCTAGCTGCTGCTCAGTGCCCCACTGTCTACCTAGCTGCTGCTCAGTGCCCCACTGTCTACCTAGCTGCTGCTCAGTGCCCCACTGTCTACCTAGCTGCTGCTCAGTGCCCCACTGTCTACCTAGCTGCTGCTGCTCAGTGCCCCACTGCCTACCTAGCTGCTGCTCAGTGCCCCACTGTCTACCTAGCTGCTGCTCAGTGCCCCACTGTCTACCTAGCTACTGCTGCTCAGTGCCCCACTGTCTACCTAGCTGCTGCTGCTCAGTGCCCCA
Source organism: Salvelinus fontinalis (assembly GCF_029448725.1). Lineage (NCBI taxonomy): Eukaryota > Metazoa > Chordata > Actinopteri > Salmoniformes > Salmonidae > Salvelinus > Salvelinus fontinalis. The sequence continues at coordinate 9,631,950 of NC_074678.1, forward strand.
CTGTCTACCTAGCTGCTGCTCAGTGCCCCACTGTCTACCTAGCTGCTGCTGCTCAGTGCCCCACTGCCTACCTAGCTGCTGCTGCTCAGTGCCCCACTGCCTACCTAGCTGCTGCTCAGTGCCCCACTGTCTACCTAGCTGCTGCTCAGTGCCCCACTGTCTACCTAGCTACTGCTGCTCAGTGCCCCACTGTCTACCTAGCTGCTGCTCAGTGCCCCACTGTCTACCTAGCTACTGCTGCTCAGTGCCCCACTGTCTACCTAGCTGCTGCTCAGTGCCCCACTGTCTACCTAGCTGCTGCTCAGTCTGTCCTATATCTGAAATATTAAAAAAATAAAAAAATAAAACAGGATTATTATTATTTACATGTATTTAACCCTTTTTTGGGGGGCACCAAAACAGTCTCCATATATACTGCACTTCCATTACTGTTCTGAACTGGTATCAGGGGGGGGGGGGGGGGGGGGGGGGGGGGGGTCTTGAGATGAGTCTTGTGAGGCCTGTGGGAGTACTACAGCAAAACAGCATTCCACAGAGTGGGTTTAGGAATACCTAGGATAGGACAAAGTAATCGTTTTAATCCCCCCCCTTAAAAGATTTAGATGCACTATTGTAAAGTGGCTGTTCCACTGGATATCATAAGGTAAATGCACCAATTTGTAAGTTGCTCTGGATAAGAGCGTCTGCTAAATGACCTAAATGTAAATGTTTTAGCGTGTAGTCCAAACTGTTCGGACGCTACAGACTAAAGTTGGTAGTCCGGCGTTACCAAGACACTTGTGAGGGTCATCGTATTCCTGAGAGTCATAATAGTTGTATTTCAGCTGTTCAGAAATATATGAGGCAGAGACATCTATGTCATGTGGTCGAGAGGATCAAAACAGCACTGTATCATGGGTAAATTGTGAATGACTGATCTACGAATAATAAAATGAGTAGTTATTTACGATGCAAGGTGATTTTTGTAGATCAGTCGGCTGTAATGGCGAACAAGCCCATTCCACCATCTTGGCTCAGAAGCGGGTGAGTAAAGAGAAGCATCATGTAAAATACCATGTGATCCGAATCAGTAGTTTGGAGAAGGATAAAAAAGGTCAAAGAGGTCAAATGTATTTATCCAGTTGTGTCTCATTGGGATAAAAATCTATTTCGCAAGAGATACCAGTAATATATCTAGCAATATAGATACTTTAAAATCGGTCCTTTGGTTCAAAGGTAAAAATGTGTCTTCTACCTTTCCCGACACAAAGCCTAATAATACGTGGACTATTAAATGAGTATTCCATCTCTACTTGCCACCCAAGGGGAAATACTATTCAACCTGTGTCTCAGCAGGGTAAAACCAACTCCACTGAGTGGGTATATATTCTGTTGAAGATTGGTGAGGTGTTAAAACCAGTTAAAGCCCATTGCGTGACAATGTGTCACACAGGAGGTAATTCTGGGAAAATGAGTTTTAGTGTTGGCCGGCAGGACGGTGGAGGCTGCCAGACAGAGGAAGGATGTATCTCGGAGAGCAGATGAAAGGAGGAGAGACGTCTCTCGCTGTGACCGCCTGACCTCAGGAAGGGGAAGAGGAAGGTGTGGGCCCGTGACCAACACGACATTCACAGAATCACCCACACAGTGTGCGCACACCCACCCACCCAAACACACACACACACACACACACACACACACACATCCAGCACCTCCATCCCACCCAGCATCCAACCTCACCCCCCCCTCCCCAGCAGCCAACCTCAACCCCCCCCCTCCCAAGCAACCAACCTCACCCCCCCAGCACCAACCCCACCCTCACCCCCCTCCAGCACCAACCCCACCCTCACCCCCCTCCAGCATCCAACCTCACCCCCCCCAGCACCAACCCCACCCTCACCCCCCTCCAGCATCCAACCTCACCCCCCCAGCACCAACCCCACCCTCACCCCCCTCCAGCACCAACCCCACCCTCACCCCCTTCCAGCATCCAACCTCACCCCCCTCCAGCATCCAACCTCACCCCCCTCCAGCATCCAACCTCACCCCCCTCCAGCATCCAACCTCACCCCCCCTCCAGCACCAACCTCACCCCCCCTCCAGCACCAACCTCACCCCCCTCCAGCACCAGCCTCACCCCCCCCTCCAGCACCAACCTCACCCCCCCTCCAGCACCAACCTCACCCCCCCTCCAGCACCAACCTCACCCCCCCTCCAGCACCAACCTCACACCCTTCCAGCACCAACCTCACCCCCCTCCAGCACCAACCTCACCCCCTTCCAGCACCAACCTCACCCCCCCCTCCAGCACCAACCTCACCCCCCCTCCAGCACCAACCTCACCCCCCCTCCAGCACCAACCTCACCCCCCTCCAGCATCCAACCTCACCCCCCCTCCAGCACCAACCTCACTCCCCCTCCAGCACCAACCTCACCCCCCCTCCAGCACCAACCTCACCCCCCTCCAGCACCAACCTCACCCCCCTCCAGCACCAGCCTCACCCCCCCCTCCAGCACCAGCCTCACCCCCCCTCCAGCACCAACCTCACACCCTTCCAGCACCAACCTCACCCCCCTCCAGCACCAACCTCACCCCCTTCCAGCACCAACCTCACCCCCCCCTCCAGCACCAACCTCACCCCCCCTCCAGCACCAACCTCACACCCTTCCAGCACCAACCTCACCCCCCTCCAGCACCAACCTCACCCCCTTCCAGCACCAACCTCACCCCCCCCTCCAGCAGCAACCTCACCCCCCCCTCCAGCAGCAACCTCACCCCCCCCCTCCAGCAGCAACCTCACCCCCCCCTCCAGCAGCAACCTCACCCCCCCCTCCAGCAGCAACCTCACCCCCCCCTCCAGCACCAACCTCACCCCCCCCTCCAGCACCAACCTCACCCCCCCTCCAGCACCAACCTCACCCCCCCTCCAGCACCAACCTCACCCCCCCTCCAGCACCAACCTCACCCCCCCTCCAGCACCAACCTCACCCCCCCTCCAGCACCAACCTCACCCCCCCTCCAGCACCAACCTCACCCCCCCTCCAGCACCAACCTCACCCCCCCTCCAGCACCAACCTCACCCCCCCCTCCAGCACCAACCTCACCCCCCCCCTCCAGCACCAACCTCACCCCCCCCCTCCAGCACCAACCTCACCCCCCCCTCCAGCACCAACCTCACCCCCCCCTCCAGCACCAACCTCACCCCCCCTCCAGCACCAACCTCACCCCCCCTCCAGCACCAACCTCACCCCCCCTCCAGCACCAACCTCACCCCCCCTCCAGCACCAACCTCACCCCCCTTCCAGCACCAACCTCACCCCCCTTCCAGCACCAACCTCACCCCCCCTCCAGCACCAACCTCACCCCCCCTCCAGCACCAACCTCACCCCCCCTCCAGCACCAACCTCACCCCCCCTCCAGCACCAACCTCACCCCCCCTCCAGCACCAACCTCACCCCCCTTCCAGCACCAACCTCACCCCCCCTCCAGCACCAACCTCACCCCCCCTCCAGCACCAACCTCACCCCCCCTCCAGCACCAACCTCACCCCCCCTCCAGCACCAACCTCACCCCCCCTCCAGCACCAACCTCACCCCCCCTCCAGCACCAACCTCACCCCCCCTCCAGCACCAACCTCACCCCCCCTCCAGCACCAACCTCACCCCCCCTCCAGCACCAACCTCACCCCCCCCCTCCAGCACCAACCTCACCCCCCCCCTCCAGCACCAACCTCACCCCCCCTCCAGCACCAACCTCACCCCCCCTCCAGCACCAACCTCACCCCCCCTCCAGCACCAACCTCACCCCCCCCTCCAGCACCAACCTCACCCCCCCCTCCAGCACCAACCTCACCCCCCCCTCCAGCACCAACCTCACCCAATTGCTTTTATTTCTGGTGATATTCTAATTTCTGGATAAGGCTTTAAAATACAGAATCAAATATTGCTACGTCACATGATTGCGCAACAACACAGGGGCCCTTAGCGTAGCAGACAAACTGTAGAGACAGTTTAAGGGTTTTCACAGAATGAGGAACAACCGTACGACAACAGTTAGTCATCTTTAGTATGGGAAACCATAGCTCAACAAGGTGGTGCTAAGACCCTTTAGACAAGTTTCCAAAGTAGTGCCGAGTTCAAGGGAGTTTATGTTATTATGCCAGTAATATATATTGTGGTATATCGTCACGGCTGGAACGCTGTTCGGAGGACCACTTTTGGAAACAAGTTCTTTAAAATAATTTATTTTAGGGGGAATTTGGTTGTACAATTTATAAATAAATTCAATTGTTCCAACTGACATCCAGGATCCAAAGCAACCGTTTTAAACAGATGGTGTCTTGGTGTGGGGAAATCTAGTTGGGAACCTTGTGCAAGGTGACTCAACAGGTTTCAACGCAAGTTTCCAGTCGAGGGAAATTTGGTTGTTACGACCATAGAATTAGAACGATGACAGTCATTGGCGGAGCAGACAGCTCAGCGCGAGTTGCATACGTGTCTCGCCACGCCATGTGGAAATAAACAAGGACGCCAGAGGCCCTTTGACTTACTGACTAACACCCACAGAATAAAAAAAACAGAGATCTGCCTGATCTCGGCTTGTTGTGATGTTCCCCGTGATGATTTGATTGACTGGATTACCTGTGATGAAGTCCTCGTAGTTTACCGCTTTCTGTCAGCATCATGGTCACCTGCACCTCAGAGGCATGGTCTACAGAACGAGAGAAGAGAAAGATACTCAAGTTTAGTCTAGAAATCTTAGGGATCTACTGCAGTCTTGAAGGAGACACAACTTAAGTTTTGGAAGGCAACTCATAAACACCACTCAGACTGCTTTCGCTGTATGCTAACCCTTCATGGCCAAGCTGAGCCATGAACATTCCTCCTGACTAACAGGGTGGGGGGGGGGGGGGGGGGGTCTAAAAAGGTCATCTAACAGTCTAACAGCCCTCTTGACCTCACACCATTCCATTTTCTGAGAACAGCCAAAGTCATGGCTTCCTGTGAGAGTTATATCTTCTCTGGTTGGAAACGCACAGACGCTAGATTGACTCTTGCCAAGCCAAGCCACACAGAGGCCCAAGAACTGGCTTCTATTACTATTTAAAACCTTTCAAAAATATTGCACGTTTTTTTCCCCCTTCTCTAGTATGCCTGGAGTGTCAGATGGGTGGGGTTTGCACTTACGTGACTATTCTATTGATTCTATTTGGTCAAACTCAATCAAACCCAGATAAAAGTACTTTTTTGTGATTTCTTAAACTAATTGAACCCAGGTCAACAGAGGGCCCGTGTTTAATCTGGGAGAGAGAGAGAGAGAGAGGCCTTCTGGGAAGCGGGCTTGTTTCCTGCTCTCTGGGCCTGCTGGGAGGAAGGAGGAGGAGGAAGTGGAATGATGAACAAAGCAGGACCCTGGTATGGTTGGCATGGTGGTGGGCACATTGTTCATGGTCTGGTACTCACCCCACCCTGGATAAACATGGAAGTGGCTAGAGGAGCTAAAGGGCAAAGGTCAGCTGGAAGGGAGACATGAACCTGAGAACGTCTGTGGGAAGGAGAGCCATACGCTGTGGGAATGGTAAACTAAGGGTACCCTTCCACCTGACGAGATATAAGGTCATGTGATCAGAGGTTGCCTAAGTCCATCTAACCCAAACCCATAACCCTAGTTTAACATTACGGTCTAATCTGTTGGCTAACAGTCCTACTCACAAACTGTTTTCATATGCACAGGAAACCTAAATGCGAAGTCCATATCCGTTTATTCAAACGGGGGTGGGAAATTCACCACAGCCACGCAGATATCAGCAATACACAGTATAAACATTAATGGACTCACTGATAGGGTCTTATTGACGTTTTAAAAACGTCAATAACATTGTTTTGAAAGGTTCTTGAAAAAGGTTTTAAATTCCAACTCTCGTGTCGTGTACCAGTCATTTTCTGACCATGGTACAATTGACACCAGCTTTAACTTTTGGTCACCCTTTCAACAGTGGCATTTCTGAACTGAGGGCTACTCGGGAGTCTGCATGGCTTTAGTATAGAGAGATAAAATAGACACAGCAACTTGGTAGAAACAGATCGGGTGGCACTGAGTTTACTCAGGGACCTCATGCCCTCCTGGCACCTGACTAAATACTGTTTGCCAAGCCTTTTAGTTTTTAAACACACGGTAAGTTACCCGATGAAAAGGGAGATGGGGGAACATTTTAAAAACAAACTTTACAGCATAATGTTTAAATATACGGTTGGAAAATATTATTTATGGTTGGAAAACATTGCTTGTTAACCTAGAGTGTAGTAGCTGAAGCAGTGATGAGGGAATGAATGGGTTACAGACAGTGATGAGGGAATGAATGGGTTGCAGACAGTGATGAGGGAATGAATGGGTTACAGACAGTGATGAGGGAATGAATGGGTTACAGACAGTGATGAGGGAATGAATGGTTTGCAGACAGTGATGAGGGAATGAATGGGTTACAGACAGTGATGAGGGAATGAATGGTTTGCAGACAGTGATGAGGGAATGAATGGGTTGCAGACAGTGATGAGGGAATGAATGGGTTGCAGACAGTGATGAGGGAATGAATGGGTTACAGACAGTGATGAGGGAATGAATGGGTTACAGACAGTGATGAGGGAATGAATGGTTTGCAGACAGTGATGAGGGAATGAATGGGTTACAGACAGTGATGAGGGAATGAATGGTTTGCAGACAGTGATGAGGGAATGAATGGGTTGCAGACAGTGATGAGGGAATGAATGGGTTGCAGACAGTGATGAGGGAATGAATGGGTTACAGACAGTGATGAGGGAATGAATGGGTTACAGACAGTGATGAGGGAATGAATGGTTTGCAGACAGTGATGAGGGAATGAATGGGTTACAGACAGTGATGAGGGAATGAATGGTTTGCAGACAGTGATGAGGGAATGAATGGTTTGCAGACAGTGATGAGGGAATGAATGGGTTGCAGACAGTGATGAGGGAATGAATGGTTTGCAGACAGTGATGAGGGAATGAATGGGTTGCAGACAGTGATGAGGGAATGAATGGGTTGCAGACAGTGATGAGGGAATGAATGGGTTACAGACAGTGATGAGGGAATGAATGGGTTACAGACAGTGATGAGGGAATGAATGGTTTGCAGACAGTGATGAGGGAATGAATGGGTTACAGACAGTGATGAGGGAATGAATGGTTTGCAGACAGTGATGAGGGAATGAATGGTTTGCAGACAGTGATGAGGGAATGAATGGGTTGCAGACAGTGATGAGGGAATGAATGGTTTGCAGACAGTGATGAGGGAATGAATGGGTTGCAGACAGTGATGAGGGAATGAATGGGTTGCAGACAGTGATGAGGGAATGAATGGGTTACAGACAGTGATGAAGGAATGAATGGGTTACAGACAGTGATGAGGGAATGAATGGGTTGCAGACAGTGATGAGGGAATGAATGGGTTACAGACAGTGATGAGGGAATGAATGGTTTGCAGACAGTGATGAGGGAATGAATGGGTTACAGACAGTGATGAGGGAATGAATGGGTTACAGACAGTGATGAGGGAATGAATGGGTTACAGACAGTGATGAGGGAATGAATGGGTTACAGACAGTGATGAGGGAATGAATGGGTTACAGACAGTGATGAGGGAATGAATGGGTTACAGACAGTGATGAGGGAATGAATGGGTTGCAGACAGTGATGAGGGAATGAATGGGTTGCAGACAGTGATGAGGGAATGAATGGGTTACAGACAGTGATGAGGGAATGAATGGGTTGCAGACAGTGATGAGGGAATGAATGGGTTGCAGACAGTGATGAGGGAATGAATGGGTTGCAGACAGTGATGAGGGAATGAATGGGTTACAGACAGTGATGAGGGAATGAATGGGTTGCAGACAGTGATGAGGGAATGAATGGGTTGCAGACAGTGATGAGGGAATGAATGGGTTGCAGAGAGTGATGAGGGAATGAATGGGTTACAGACAGTGATGAGGGAATGAATGGGTTGCAGACAGTAAACATGGGAATGAATGGGTTACAGACAGTGATGAGGGAATGAATGGGTTGCAGACAGTAAACATGGGAATGAATGGGTTACAGACAGTGATGAGGGAACGAATGGGTTGCAGACAGTGATGAGGGAACGAATGGGTTGCAGACAGTGATGAGGGAACGAATGGGTTGCAGACAGTGATGAGGGAACGAATGGGTTGCAGACAGTGATGAGGGAACGAATGGGTTGCAGACAGTGATGAGGGAACGAATGGGTTGCAGACAGTGATGAGGGAACGAATGGGTTGCAGACAGTGATGAGGGAACGAATGGGTTGCAGACAGTGATGAGGGAATGAATGGGTTACAGACAGTGATGAGGGAATGAATGGGTTACAGACAGTGATGAAGGAATGAATGGGTTGCAGACAGTGATGAAGGAATGAATGGGTTGCAGACAGTGATGAGGGAATGAATGGGTTACAGACAGTGATGAAGGAATGAATGGGTTGCAGACAGTGATGAGGGAATGAATGGGTTACAGACAGTGATGAAGGAATGAATGGGTTGCAGACAGTGATGAGGGAATGAATGGGTTGCAGACAGTGATGAGGGAATGAATGGGTTGCAGACAGTGATGAGGGAATGAATGGGTTGCAGACAGTGATGAGGGAATGAATGGGTTGCAGACAGTGAACATGGGAATGAATGGGTTGCAGACAGTGAACATGGGAATGAATGGGTTGCAGACAGTGATGAGGGAATGAATGGGTTACAGACAGTGATGAGGGAATGAATGGGTTGCAGACAGTGAACATGGGAATGAATGGGTTGCAGACAGTAAACATGGGAATGAATGGGTTACAGACAGTGATGAGGGAATGAATGGGTTGCAGACAGTGAACATGGGAATGAATGGGTTGCAGACAGTGATGAGGGAATGAATGGGTTGCAGACAGTAAACATGGGAATGAATGGGTTGCAGACAGTGATGAGGGAATGAATGGGTTGCAGACAGTGATGAGGGAATGAATGGGTTACAGACAGTGATGAGGGAATGAATGGGTTACAGACAGTGATGAGGGAATGAATGGGTTGCAGACAGTAAACATGGGAATGAATGGGTTGCAGACAGTGATGAGGGAATGAATGGGTTGCAGACAGTGACAGGGGAATGAATGGGTTACAGACAGTGATGAGGGAATGAATGGGTTACAGACAGTGACAGGGGAATGAATGGGTTGCAGACAGTGATGAGGGAATGAATGGGTTACAGACAGTGATGAGGGAATGAATGGGTTGCAGACAGTGATGAGGGAATGAATGGGTTGCAGACAGTGATGAGGGAATGAATGGGTTACAGACAGTGATGAGGGAATGAATGGGTTGCAGACAGTGATGAGGGAATGAATGGGTTACAGACAGTGATGAGGGAATGAATGGGTTGCAGACAGTGATGAGGGAATGAATGGGTTACAGACAGTGATGAGGGAATGAATGGGTTACAGACAGTGATGAGGGAATGAATGGGTTGCAGACAGTAAACATGGGAATGAATGGGTTACAGACAGTAAACATGGGAATGAATGGGTTACAGACAGTGATGAGGGAATGAATGGGTTACAGACAGTGATGAGGGAATGAATGGGTTGCAGACAGTGATGAGGGAATGAATGGGTTGCAGACAGTGACATGGGAATGAATGGGTTACAGACAGTGATGAGGGAATGAATGGGTTGCAGACAGTGATGAGGGAATGAATGGGTTGCAGACAGTGACAGGGGAATGAATGGGTTACAGACAGTGATGAGGGAATGAATGGGTTGCAGACAGTGACAGGGGAATGAATGGGTTACAGACAGTGATGAGGGAATGAATGGGTTACAGACAGTGATGAGGGAATGAATGGGTTGCAGACAGTGACAGGGGAATGAATGGGTTACAGACAGTGATGAGGGAATGAATGGGTTACAGACAGTGATGAGGGAATGAATGGGTTGCAGACAGTGATGAGGGAATGAATGGGTTACAGACAGTAAACATGGGAATGAATGGGTTGCAGACAGTGATGAGGGAATGAATGGGTTGCAGACAGTGATGAGGGAATGAATGGGTTGCAGACAGTGATGAAGGAATGAATGGGTTGCAGACAGTGATGAGGGAATGAATGGGTTGCAGACAGTGACAGGGGAATGAATGGGTTACAGACAGTGATGAGGGAATGAATGGGTTGCAGACAGGGATGAGGGAATGAATGGGTTGCAGACAGTGATGAGGGAATGAATGGGTTGCAGACAATGATGAAGGAATGAATGGGTTGCAGACAGTGATGAAGGAATGAATGGGTTGCAGACAGTGATGAGGGAATGAATGGGTTGCAGACAGTGATGAAGGAATGAATGGGTTGCAGACAGTGACGAGGGAATGAATGGGTTGCAGACAGTGACAGGGGAATGAATGGGTTACAGACAGTGATGAGGGAATGAATGGGTTACAGACAGTGATGAGGGAATGAATGGGTTACAGACAGTGATGAGGGAATGAATGGGTTACAGACAGTGATGAGGGAATGAATGGGTTACAGACAGTGATGAGGGAATGAATGGGTTGCAGACAGTAAACATGGGAATGAATGGGTTGCAGACAGTGATGAGGGAATGAATGGGTTGCAGACAGTGATGAGGGAATGAATGGGTTACAGACAGTGATGAGGGAATGAATGGGTTGCAGACAGTGATGAGGGAATGAATGGGTTGCAGACAGTGATGAGGGAATGAATGGGTTGCAGACAGTGATGAGGGAATGAATGGGTTACAGACAGTGATGAGGGAATGAATGGGTTGCAGACAGTAAACATGGGAATGAATGGGTTGCAGAGAGTGATGAGGGAATGAATGGGTTGCAGACAGTGATGAGGGAATGAATGGGTTACAGACAGTGATGAGGGAATGAATGGGTTACAGACAGTGATGAGGGAATGAATGGGTTACAGACAGTGATGAGGGAATGAATGGGTTGCAGACAGTGATGAGGGAACGAATGGGTTGCAGACAGTGATGAGGGAACGAATGGGTTGCAGACAGTGATGAGGGAACGAATGGGTTGCAGACAGTGATGAGGGAACGAATGGGTTACAGACAGTGATGAGGGAATGAATGGGTTACAGACAGTAAACATGGGAATGAATGGGTTGCAGACAGTGATGAGGGAATGAATGGGTTACAGACAGTGATGAGGGAATGAATGGGTTACAGACAGTAAACATGGGAATGAATGGGTTACAGACAGTAAACATGGGAATGAATGGGTTGCAGACAGTGATGAGGGAATGAATGGGTTGCAGACAGTAAACATGGGAATGAATGGGTTACAGACAGTGATGAGGGAATGAATGGGTTGCAGACAGTGATGAGGGAATGAATGGGTTACAGACAGTGATGAGGGAATGAATGGGTTACAGACAGTGATGAGGGAATGAATGGGTTGCAAACAGTGATGAGGGAATGAATGGGTTACAGACAGTGATGAGGGAATGAATGGGTTACAGACAGTGATGAGGGAATGAATGGGTTGCAGACAGTGATGAGGGAATGAATGGGTTGCAGACAGTGATGAGGGAATGAATGGGTTGCAGACAGTGATGAGGGAATGAATGGGTTGCAGACAGTGATGAGGGAATGAATGGGTTGCAGACAGTGATGAGGGAATGAATGGGTTGCAGACAGTGATGAGGGAATGAATGGGTTGCAGACAGTGATGAGGGAATGAATGGGTTGCAGACAGTGATGAGGGAATGAATGGGTTGCAGACAGTGATGAGGGAATGAATGGGTTGCAGACAGTGATGAGGGAATGAATGGGTTGCAGACAGTGATGAGGGAATGAATGGGTTGCAGACAGTGATGAGGGAATGAATGGGTTGCAGACAGTGATGAGGGAATGAATGGGTTGCAGACAGTGATGAGGGAATGAATGGGTTACAGACAGTGATGAGGGAATGAATGGGTTGCAGACAGTAAACATGGGAATGAATGGGTTGCAGACAGTGATGAGGGAATGAATGGGTTGCAGACAGTGACAGGGGAATGAATGGGTTGCAGACAGTGATGAGGGAATGAATGGGTTACAGACAGTGATGAGGGAATGAATGGGTTGCAGACAGTGATAAGGGAATGAATGGGTTACAGACAGTGATGAGGGAATGAATGGGTTGCAGACAGTAAACATGGGAATGAATGGGTTACAGACAGTAAACATGGGAATGAATGGGTTACAGACAGTGATGAGGGAATGAATGGGTTACAGACAGTGATGAGGGAATGAATGGGTTGCAGACAGTGATGAGGGAATGAATGGGTTGCAGACAGTGACATGGGAATGAATGGGTTACAGACAGTGATGAGGGAATGAATGGGTTGCAGACAGTGATGAGGGAATGAATGGGTTGCAGACAGTGACAGGGGAATGAATGGGTTACAGACAGTGATGAGGGAATGAATGGGTTGCAGACAGTGACAGGGGAATGAATGGGTTACAGACAGTGATGAGGGAATGAATGGGTTGCAGACAGTGACAGGGGAATGAATGGGTTACAGACAGTGATGAGGGAATGAATGGGTTACAGACAGTGATGAGGGAATGAATGGGTTGCAGACAGTGACAGGGGAATGAATGGGTTACAGACAGTGATGAGGGAATGAATGGGTTACAGACAGTGATGAGGGAATGAATGGGTTGCAGACAGTGACAGGGGAATGAATGGGTTACAGACAGTGATGAGGGAATGAATGGGTTACAGACCGTGATGAGGGAATGAATGGGTTGCAGACAGTGATGAGGGAATGAATGGGTTGCAGACAGTGACTGGGGAATGAATGGGTTGCAGACAGTGATGAGGGAATGAATGGGTTGCAGACAGTGACAGGGGAATGAATGGGTTACAGACAGTGATGAGGGAATGAATGGGTTGCAGACAGTGATGAGGGAATGAATGGGTTGCAGACAGTGATGAGGGAATGAATGGGTTGCAGACAATGATGAAGGAATGAATGGGTTGCAGACAGTGATGAAGGAATGAATGGGTTGCAGACAGTGATGAGGGAATGAATGGGTTGCAGACAGTGATGAAGGAATGAATGGGTTGCAGACAGTGACGAGGGAATGAATGGGTTGCAGACAGTGACAGTGGAATGAATGGGTTACAGACAGTGATGAGGGAATGAATGGGTTACAGACAGTGATGAGGGAATGAATGGGTTACAGACAGTGATGAGGGAATGAATGGGTTACAGACAGTGATGAGGGAATGAATGGGTTACAGACAGTGATGAGGGAATGAATGGGTTGCAGACAGTAAACATGGGAATGAATGGGTTGCAGACAGTGATGAGGGAATGAATGGGTTGCAGACAGTGATGAGGGAATGAATGGGTTACAGACAGTGATGAGGGAATGAATGGGTTGCAGACAGTGATGAGGGAATGAATGGGTTGCAGACAGTGATGAGGGAATGAATGGGTTGCAGACAGTGATGAGGGAATGAATGGGTTACAGACAGTGATGAGGGAATGAATGGGTTGCAGACAGTAAACATGGGAATGAATGGGTTGCAGACAGTGATGAGGGAATGAATGGGTTGCAGACAGTAAACATGGGAATGAATGGGTTGCAGACAGTGATGAGGGAATGAATGGGTTGCAGACAGTGATGAGGGAATGAATGGGTTACAGACAGTGATGAGGGAATGAATGGGTTACAGACAGTGATGAGGGAATGAATGGGTTACAGACAGTGATGAGGGAATGAATGGGTTGCAGACAGTGATGAGGGAACGAATGGGTTGCAGACAGTGATGAGGGAACGAATGGGTTGCAGACAGTGATGAGGGAACGAATGGGTTGCAGACAGTGATGAGGGAACGAATGGGTTACAGACAGTGATGAGGGAATGAATGGGTTACAGACAGTAAACATGGGAATGAATGGGTTGCAGACAGTGATGAGGGAATGAATGGGTTACAGACAGTGATGAGGGAATGAATGGGTTACAGACAGTAAACATGGGAATGAATGGGTTACAGACAGTAAACATGGGAATGAATGGGTTGCAGACAGTGATGAGGGAATGAATGGGTTGCAGACAGTAAACATGGGAATGAATGGGTTACAGACAGTGATGAGGGAATGAATGGGTTGCAGACAGTGATGAGGGAATGAATGGGTTACAGACAGTGATGAGGGAATGAATGGGTTACAGACAGTGATGAGGGAATGAATGGGTTGCAGACAGTGATGAGGGAATGAATGGGTTACAGACAGTGATGAGGGAATGAATGGGTTGCAGACAGTGATGAGGGAATGAATGGGTTGCAGACAGTGATGAGGGAATGAATGGGTTGCAGACAGTGATGAGGGAATGAATGGGTTGCAGACAGTGATGAGGGAATGAATGGGTTGCAGACAGTGATGAGGGAATGAATGGGTTACAGACAGTAAACATGGGAATGAATGGGTTGCAGACAGTGATGAGGGAATGAATGGGTTGCAGACAGTGATGAGGGAATGAATAGGTTGCAGACAGTGATGAGGGAATGAATGGGTTGCAGACAGTGATGAAGGAATGAATGGGTTGCAGACAGTGATGAAGGAATGAATGGGTTACAGACAGTGATGAGGGAATGAATGGGTTACAGACAGTGATGAGGGAATGAATGGGTTGCAGACAGTGATGAGGGAATGAATGGGTTACAGACAGTAAACATGGGAATGAATGGGTTGCAGACAGTGATGAGGGAATGAATGGGTTGCAGACAGTGATGAGGGAATGAATGGGTTGCAGACAGTGATGAGGGAATGAATGGGTTGCAGACAGTGATGAGGGAATGAATGGGTTGCAGACAGTGATGAGGGAATGAATGGGTTGCAGACAGTGATGAGGGAATGAATGGGTTGCAGACAGTGATGAGGGAATGAATGGGTTGCAGACAGTGATGAGGGAATGAATGGGTTACAGACAGTGATGAGGGAATGAATGGGTTGCAGACAGTGATGAGGGAATGAATGGGTTACAGACAGTGATGAGGGAATGAATGGGTTGCAGACAGTGATGAGGGAATGAATGGGTTACAGACAGTGATGAGGGAATGAATGGGTTACAGACAGTAAACATGGGAATGAATGGGTTGCAGAATGTAAACATGGGAATGAATGGGTTACAGACAGTGATGAGGGAATGAATGGGTTACAGACAGTGATGAGGGAATGAATGGGTTACAGACAGTGATGAGGGAATGAATGGGTTACAGACAGTGATGAGGGAATGAATGGGTTGCAGACAGTGACATGGGAATGAATGGGTTACAGACAGTGATGAGGGAATGAATGGGTTGCAGACAGTGATGAGGGAATGAATGGGTTGCAGACAGTGATGAGGGAATGAATGGGTTACAGACAGTGACGAGGGAATGAATGGGTTGCAGACAGTGACAGGGGAATGAATGGGTTGCAGACAGTGACAGGGGAATGAATGGGTTGCAGACAGTGACAGGGGAATGAATGGGTTACAGACAGTGATGAGGGAATGAATGGGTTACAGACAGTGATGAGGGAATGAATGGGTTGCAGACAGTGACAGGGGAATGAATGGGTTACAGACAGTGATGAGGGAATGAATGGGTTACAGACAGTGACGAGGGAATGAATGGGTTGCAGACAGTGACAGGGGAATGAATGGGTTACAGACAGTGATGAGGGAATGAATGGGTTACAGACAGTGATGAGGGAATGAATGGGTTGCAGACAGTGATGAGGGAATGAATGGGTTGCAGACAGTGATGAGGGAATGAATGGGTTACAGACAGTGATGAGGGAATGAATGGGTTACAGACAGTAAACATGGGAATGAATGGGTTACAGACAGTAAACATGGGAATGAATGGGTTGCAGACAGTGATGAGGGAATGAATGGGTTGCAGACAGTGATGAGGGAATGAATGGGTTACAGACAGTAAACATGGGAATGAATGGGTTACAGACAGTAAACATGGGAATGAATGGGTTACAGACAGTGATGAGGGAATGAATGGGTTACAGACAGTGATGAGGGAATGAATGGGTTACAGACAGTGATGAGGGAATGAATGGGTTACAGACAGTGACAGGGGAATGAATGGGTTACAGACAGTGATGAGGGAATGAATGGGTTACAGACAGTGATGAGGGAATGAATGGGTTACAGACAGTGATGAGGGAATGAATGGGTTACAGACAGTGACAGGGGAATGAATGGGTTGCAGACAGTGATGAGGGAATGAATGGGTTGCAGACAGTAAACATGGGAATGAATGGGTTGCAGACAGTGATGAGGGATAGAATGGGTTGCAGACAGTGATGAGGGAATGAATGGGTTGCAGACAGTGATGAGGGAATGAATGGGTTACAGACAGTGATGAGGGAATGAATGGGTTGCAGACAGTGATGAGGGAATGAATGGGTAGCAGACAGTGATGAGGGAATGAATGGGTTACAGACAGTGATGAGGGAATGAATGGGTTACAGACAGTGATGAGGGAATGAATGGGTTGCAGACAGTAAACATGGGAATGAATGGGTTGCAGACAGTGATGAGGGAATGAATGGGTTGCAGACAGTAAACATGGGAATGAATGGGTTGCAGACAGTGATGAGGGAATGAATGGGTTGCAGACAGTGATGAGGGAATGAATGGGTTGCAGACAGTGATGAGGGAATGAATGGGTTACAGACAGTGATGAGGGAATGAATGGGTTACAGACAGTGATGAGGGAATGAATGGGTTACAGACAGTAAACATGGGAATGAATGGGTTACAGACAGTAAACATGGGAATGAATGGGTTGCAGAGAGTGATGAGGGAATGAATGGGTTGCAGACAGTGATGAGGGAATGAATGGGTTACAGACAGTAAACATGGGAATGAATGGGTTACAGACAGTAAACATGGGAATGAATGGGTTACAGACAGTGATGAGGGAATGAATGGGTTGCAGACAGTGATGAGGGAATGAATGGGTTGCAGACAGTGACAGGGGAATGAATGGGTTGCAGACAGTGATGAGGGAATGAATGGGTTGCAGACAGTGATGAGGGAATGAATGGGTTACAGACAGTGATGAGGGAATGAATGGGTTGCAGACAGTGATGAGGGAATGAATGGGTTGCAGACAGTGATGAGGGAATGAATGGGTTACAGACAGTGATGAGGGAATGAATGGGTTGCAGACAGTGATGAGGGAATGAATGGGTTGCAGACAGTGATGAGGGAATGAATGGGTTGCAGACAGTGATGAGGGAATGAATGGGTTGCAGACAGTGATGAGGGAATGAATGGGTTGCAGACAGTGATGAGGGAATGAATGGGTTGCAGACAGTGATGAGGGAATGAATGGGTTGCAGACAGTAAACATGGGAATGAATGGGTTGCAGACAGTAAACATGGGAATGAATGGGTTGCAGACAGTGAACATGGGAATGAATGGGTTGCAGACAGTGATGAGGGAATGAATGGGTTGCAGACAGTGACAGGGGAATGAATGGGTTGCAGACAGTGATGAGGGAATGAATGGGTTACAGACAGTGATGAGGGAATGAATGGGTTGCAGACAGTGATGAGGGAATGAATGGGTTACAGACAGTGATGAGGGAATGAATGGGTTGCAGACAGTGATGAGGGAATGAATGGGTTGCAGACAGTAAACATGGGAATGAATGGGTTGCAGACAGTGATGAGGGAATGAATGGGTTGCAGACAGTGACAGGGGAATGAATGGGTTGCAGACAGTGATGAGGGAATGAATGGGTTACAGACAGTGATGAGGGAATGAATGGGTTGCAGACAGTGATGAGGGAATGAATGGGTTACAGACAGTGACAGGGGAATGAATGGGTTGCAGACAGTGATGAGGGAATGAATGGGTTGCAGACAGTGATGAGGGAATGAATGGGTTACAGACAGTGATGAGGGAATGAATGGGTTACAGACAGTGATGAGGGAATGAATGGGTTGCAGACAGTGATGAGGGAATGAATGGGTTGCAGACAGTGATGAGGGAATGAATGGGTTGCAGACAGTGATGAGGGAATGAATGGGTTGCAGACAGTGATGAGGGAATGAATGGGTTACAGACAGTGATGAGGGAATGAATGGGTTGCAGACAGTAAACATGGGAATGAATGGGTTGCAGACAGTGATGAGGGAATGAATGGGTTACAGACAGTGATGAGGGAATGAATGGGTTGCAGACAGTAAACATGGGAATGAATGGGTTGCAGACAGTGACGAGGGAATGAATGGGTTGCAGACAGTGACAGGGGAATGAATGGGTTGCAGACAGTGATGAGGGAATGAATGGGTTACAGACAGTGATGAGAGAATGAATGGGTTGCAGACAGTGATGAGGGAATGAATGGGTTACAGACAGTGATGAGGGAATGAATGGGTTGCAGACAGTGATGAGGGAATGAATGGGTTGCAGACAGTAAACATGGGAATGAATGGGTTGCAGACAGTGATGAGGGAATGAATGGGTTGCAGACAGTGATGAGGGAATGAATGGGTTGCAGACAGTGATGAGGGAATGAATGGGTTACAGACAGTGATGAGGGAATGAATGGGTTACAGACAGTGATGAGGGAATGAATGGGTTGCAGACAGTGATGAGGGAATGAATGGGTTGCAGACAGTGATGAGGGAATGAATGGGTTGCAGACAGTGACAGGGGAATGAATGGGTTGCAGACAGTGATGAGGGAATGAATGGGTTACAGACAGTGATGAGGGAATGAATGGGTTGCAGACAGTGATGAGGGAATGAATGGGTTACAGACAGTGATGAGGGAATGAATGGGTTGCAGACAGTGATGAGGGAATGAATGGGTTGCAGACAGTGATGAGGGAATGAATGGGTTGCAGACAGTGATGAGGGAATGAATGGGTTGCAGACAGTAAACATGGGAATGAATGGGTTGCAGACAGTGATGAGGGAATGAATGGGTTGCAGACAGTAAACATGGGAATGAATGGGTTGCAGACAGTGATGAGGGAATGAATGGGTTACAGACAGTGATGAGGGAATGAATGGGTTGCAGACAGTAAACATGGGAATGAATGGGTTACAGACAGTGATGAGGGAATGAATGGGTTGCAGACAGTGATGAGGGAATGAATGGGTTGCAGACAGTGATGAGGGAATGAATGGGTTACAGACAGTGACAGGGGAATGAATGGGTTGCAGACAGTGATGAGGGAATGAATGGGTTGCAGACAGTGATGAGGGAATGAATGGGTTACAGACAGTGATGAGGGAATGAATGGGTTGCAGACAGTGATGAGGGAATGAATGGGTTACAGACAGTGATGAGGGAATGAATGGGTTGCAGACAGTGATGAGGGAATGAATGGGTTACAGACAGTGACTGGGGAATGAATGGGTTGCAGACAGTGATGAGGGAATGAATGGGTTGCAGACAGTGATGAGGGAATGAATGGGTTACAGACAGTGATGAGGGAATGAATGGGTTACAGACAGTGATGAGGGAATGAATGGGTTACAGACAGTGATGAGGGAATGAATGGGTTGCAGACAGTGATGAGGGAATGAATGGGTTACAGACAGTGATGAGGGAATGAATGGGTTGCAGACAGTGATGAGGGAATGAATGGGTTACAGACAGTGATGAGGGAATGAATGGGTTGCAGACAGTGATGAGGGAATGAATGGGTTGCAGACAGTGATGAGGGAATGAATGGGTTACAGACAGTGATGAGGGAATGAATGGGTTGCAGACAGTAAACATGGGAATGAATGGGTTGCAGACAGTGATGAGGGAACGAATGGGTTGCAGACAGTGATGAGGGAATGAATGGGTTGCAGACAGTGATGAGGGAACGAATGGGTTGCAGACAGTGATGAGGGAATGAATGGGTTACAGACAGTGATGGGGGAACGAATGGGTTGCAGACAGTGATGAGGGAATGAATGGGTTGCAGACAGTGATGAGGGAATGAATGGGTTGCAGACAGTGATGAGGGAATGAATGGGTTGCAGACAGTGATGAGGGAATGAATGGGTTACAGACAGTGATGAGGGAATGAATGGGTTACAGACAGTGATGAGGGAATGAATGACTGCGTACCTTTCACTGTCTTCACAAAGCAATATTTCTCCTTGGCCGGGTCCTTTTCGTCCAACAGAACACCGTGGAAGATGCGGCCAAATGTTCCTGTGAAAGAAGAGCACATATTTGATTAGGCAGGCGGGCAGAGGCAGGCGGGCAGAGGCAGGCGGGCAGAGGCAGGCGGGCAGAGGCAGGCCTGCGCATCTCATTGACAGACAGTGAACTGTCACCTCACACACTGGCGGACAGAGGGTGGGTCTTTGTTCATTCCTTTATCACTAATTGGAAAACATTAAAATGACACAGAACCCCAAAAAGCATTTTAGGGCTCTGTAAAACTGGTGGTCCCCAGGGCTCGCTATCATTCTCACTACTGGTGTCCCTCAGGACAATGCAAAACTGGTATTCCCCAGGGCTCGGAAACTAGGACCTCTCCTGTTCTCACTACCGGTGTCTCCCAGGGCTCGGAACGAGGACCTCTCCTGTTCTCACTACCGGTGTCTCCCAGGGCTCAGTACTAGGACCTCTCCTATTCTCCACTACCGGTGTCTCCCAGGGCTCAGTACTAGGACCTCTCCTATTCTCCACTACCGGTGTCTCCCAGGGCTCGGAACGAGGACCTCTCCTGTTCTCACTACCGGTGTCTCCCAGGGCTCAGTACTAGGACCTCTCCTATTCTCCACTACCGGTGTCTCCCAGGGCTCAGTACTAGGACCTCTCCTATTCTCCACTACCGGTGTCTCCCAGGGCTCGGAACGAGGACCTCTCCTATTCTCATTACAGCTATACACCAGGGCTCTGAACTAGGTATTCTTTAATGTCTCACTATTGGTGTCCCCCCAGGGCTTGGTAATAGGTCGTCACGTGTCACTTACTTTGGTCATATCCTCACAGGCTCGCTTACCATTGCTATGCTGATGACAGTCAACCTTCTGACAAAACCAGGGGACTATGACAGAGCTATTCTGACAAACAGCTACAGCACATGGTAAAGATAGAAGGACGCTGAAACGCATATGTTCTCCTAATATAAGCATTGATAGCTTCAGGGACAGAGAAACCGAGTAGAGGGCAGGTAAAAATAAATTGAAGTGGATAAACCATCAAGGTAAAGTGAAGAATCCAGGCCTGGAGGCCAACTTGGCCCTGTGTCTCACCAGGAGCAGCAATGAGAGAAAATAACAGGGTTTAACTGTCTCTCTCTCTCCCTGGCTCTGTCGGGCGAGTCTGGACCTGCAGGCTCACTGAAACCCATACGGAGTAGAGATCCCCCCCCCACTCTGCTGAAAATCTGAATGGAAGATTTCTAACATCACTTTGGCAAAAACAAATTCATCCAGTCCTCGTTGCACAAGGTAGGCACACTGATAACGTGAGGTCTCTTGGAGAGGGAATTGGAAATCAGCCTAACAACGATCCTAAAACTAAGGACTACAGCACCGATCATCAGGTCTACATGGAGTCTATGAGCACAGTCAGGGGCACTGTTAATCAATGATAGCAACACTGTTTATGCAGTGTGCCTGAGGGTTTTCAATGTAGTCTGCGACTGACAAAAACAATGAGTAATAATAAACTGTAAGTAAAACAAACCATGTTCACAGGAATATGGCACAGAAGTGAGCGATGTTACCCATCATACAAGAAATAAGCACTAGTTGTTATAAACACATAACACACAGCCTTGGGCTATGGGAAACAGCGAGGATCAGATCAGTTTATGCTGAGGAGTAGTGTGATTTCCGCAGGCCGTTGTGTCAACATCTTCTCAGCTAAGGGCCAGATCAGAGGTGAGCTGGAGATACACTGGAACAAGGCCAGGCCAGAGCTACACTGGAGCTACACTGGAGGACGGCCAGGCCAGAGCTACACTGGAGCAAGGCCAGGGCCAGACCAGAGCTACACTGTAGCAAGGCCAGGCCCAGACCAGAGTTACACTGGAGCAAGGCCAGGGCCAGACCAGAGCTACACTGGAGCAAGGCCAGGGCCAGACCAGAGCTACACTGGAGCAAGGCCAGGGCCAGACCAGAGCTACACTGGAGCAAGGCCAGGGCCAGACCAGAGCTACACTGGAGCACGGCCAGGCCAGAGCTACACTGGAGCAAGGCCAGGGCCAGGCCAGAGCTACACTGGAGCAAGGCCAGGGCCAGACCAGAGCTACACTGGAGCAAGGCCAGGGCCAGACCAGAGCTACACTGGAGCAAGGCCAGGGCCAGACCAGAGCTACACTGGAGCAAGGCCAGGGCCAGACCAGAGCTACACTGGAGCAAGGCCAGGGCCAGACTAGAGCTACACTGGAGCAAGGCCAGGGCCAGACCAGAGCTACACTGGAGCAAGGCCAGGGCCAGACCAGAGCTACACTGGAGCAAGGCCAGGGCCAGACCAGAGCTACACTGGAGCAAGGCCAGGCCAGACCAGAGCTACACTGGAGCAAGGCCAGGCCAGACCAGAGCTACACTGGAGCAAGGCCAGGCCAGACCAGAGCTACACTGGAGCAAGGCCAGGCCAGACCAGAGCTACACTGGAGCAAGGCCAGGCCAGACCAGAGCTACACTGGAGCACGGCCAGGCCAGAGCTACACTGGAGCACGGCCAGGCCAGAGCTACACTGGAGCAAGGCCAGGGCCAGACCAGAGCTACACTGGAGCAAGGCCAGGCCAGACCAGAGCTACACTGGAGCAAGGCCAGGACAGACCAGAGCTACACTGGAGCAAGGCCAGGCCAGACCAGAGCTACACTGGAGCAAGGCCAGGCCAGACCAGAGCTACACTGGAGCAAGGCCAGGCCAGACCAGAGCTACACTGGAGCAAGGCCAGGCCAGACCAGAGCTACACTGGAGCAAGGCCAGGCCAGACCAGAGCTACACTGGAGCACGGCCAGACCAGAGCTACACTGGAGCACGGCCAGACCAGAGCTACACTGGAGCAAGGCCAGGGCCAGACCAGAGCTACACTGGAGCAAGGCCAGGGCCAGACCAGAGCTAGACTGGAGCAAGGCCAGGGCCAGACCAGAGCTAGACTGGAGCAAGGCCAGGGCCAGACCAGAGCTAGACTGGAGCAAGGCCAGGGCCAGACCAGAGCTAGACTGGAGCAAGGCCAGGCCAGACCAGAGCTAGACTGGAGCAAGGCCAGAGCCAGACCAGAGCTACACTGGAGCAAGGCCAGGGCCAGACCAGAGCTACACTGGAGCAAGGCCAGGCCAGACCAGAGCTACACTGGAGCAAGGCCAGGCCAGACCAGGGCTACACTGGAGCAAGGCCAGGCCAGACCAGAGCTACACTGGAGCAAGGCCAGGCCAGACCAGAGCTACACTAGAGCAAGGCCAGGCCAGACCAGAGCTACACTAGAGCAAGGCCAGGCCAGAGCTACACTGGAGTACGGCCAGGCCAGAGCTACACTGGAGCAAGGCCAGGGCCAGACCAGAGCTAGACTGGAGCAAGGCCAGGGCCAGACCAGAGCTAGACTGGAGCAAGGCCAGGGCCAGACCAGAGCTAGACTGGAGCAAGGCCAGGGCCAGAGCAGAGCTAGACTGGAGCAAGGCCAGGGCCAGACCAGAGCTAGACTGGAGCAAGGCCAGGCCAGACCAGAGCTAGACTGGAGCAAGGCCAGGGCCAGACCAGAGCTGCACTGGAGCAAGGCCAGGTTCAGACCAGAGCTACACTGGAGCAAGGCCAGGCCCAGACCAGAGCTACACTGGAGCAAGGCCAGGGCCAGACCAGAGCTACACTGGAGCAAGGCCAGACCAGACCAGAGCTAGACTGGAGCAAGGCCAGACCAGACCAGAGCTAGACTGGAGCAAGGCCAGACCAGAGCTACACTGGAGCAAGGCCAGACCAGAGCTACACTGGAGCAAGGCCAGGCCAGACTGGAGCAAGGCCAGACCAGAGCTACACTGGAGCAAGGCCAGGCCAGACCAGAGCTAGACTGGAGCCAGGCCAGACCAGAGCTAGACTGGAGCAAGGCCAGAGCTAGACTGGAGCAAGGCTAGGGCCAGACCAGAGCTACACTGGAGCAAGGCCAAGCCAGACCAGAGCTACACTGGAACAAGGCAAGGGCCAGACCAGATTTACACTGGAGCAAGGCCAGGCCAGACCAGAGCTAGACTGGAGCAAGGCCAGGCCAGACCAGAGCTAGACTGGAGCAAGGCCAGACCAGAGCTAGACTGGAGCAAGGCCAGACCAGACCAGAGCTACACTGGAGCAAGGCCAGGGCCAGACCAGAGCTACACTGGAGCAAGGCCAGGCCAGACCAGAGCTAGACTGGAGCAAGGCCAGGCCAGACCAGAGCTAGACTGGAGCAAGGCCAGGCCAGAGCTAGACTGGAGCAAGGCCAGACCAGAGCTAGACTGGAGCAAGGCCAGACCAGGGCTAGACTGGAGCAAGGCCAGGCCAGACCAGAGCTACACTGGAGCAAGGCCCAGACCAGATCTTTCCAAAGATTTTACTAAGTTACAGTTCATATACGGAACTCAGTCTCTTCAAATAACTTCATTAGGCCCTTATCTATGGATTTCACATGACTGGGAATACAGATGTGCATCCGTTGGTCACAGATAAACTGTACCTTAACCATAAAGGTAGAGGTGTGGAGCAGAACCAGTCAGTATCTGACCACCATTTGTCTCGTGCAGAGCGACACATCTTCACATAGAGTTGATCAGGTTGTTGATTGTGGCCTGTGGAATTTTGTCCCACTCCTCTTCAATGGCTGTACGAAGTTGCTGGGAACTGGAACAAGCTGTCGTACACGTTGATTCAGAGCATGTCAAACATGATCAATGGGTGACATGTCTGGTGAGTATGCAGGGTTATTTTCAGCTTCCAGGAATTGTGTAGAGATCCTTGCGACATGAGGCCGTGCATTATCATGCTGAAACATGAGGTGAAGGTTTAAAAGGGCTTGTGCACATCAGCTACCGAGAGCGTTATCACAGTCATCCAGAACAGCTAATGCTCGCGTGAATGCTTCAGTGTTGCTTGCCTCGAAGCGAGCATAAAAAAAGGCATTTAGCTCGTCTGGTAGTCTCACGTCACTAGGCAGCTCGCGTTTGGGTTTCCCTTTGTGGTACCGTAATAGTTTTCAAGCCCTGCCACATCTGACGAACGTCTTAGTCCTGTATTGACGAATTTGTCTGTTTGATGGTTCGTCTGAGGGCATAGTGGTATTTCTAATAGGTATCCGGATTAGTGTGCCACTCCTTGAAAGCAGAAGCTCTAGCCTTTAGCTCGATGTGGATGATGCCTGTAATCTATGGCTTCTGGTTGGGAAATGTACGTACGGTCACTGTGGGGACGATGTCGTCAATGCACTTATTGATGAAGCCGATGACTGAGGTGGTGTACTCCTCAATGCCACTGGATGAATTCCGGAACATATTCCAGTCTGTGCTAGCAAAACAGTGCTGTAGCGTAGCATCCGCGTCATCTGACCTACACACTGACGAACGACCGCTTCGTCTCACACCTACACACTGACGAACGACCTCGTCGTCTCACACCTACACACTGACGAACGACCACTTCGTCTCACACCTACACACTGACGAACGACCGCTTCGTCTCACACCTACACACACCTACACACTGACGAACGACCGCTTCGTCTCACACCTACACACTGACGAACGACCTCGTCGTCTCACACCTACACACTGACGAACGACCGCTTCGTCTCACACCTACACACACCTACACACTGACGAACGACCACGTCGTCTCACACCTACACACTGACGAACGACCGCTTCGTCTCACAACTACACACTGACGAACGACCGCTTCGTCTCACACCTACACACTGACGAACGACCGCGTCACCTCACACCTACACACTGACGAACGACCGCTTCGTCTCACACCTACACACACCTACACACTGACGAACGACCGCGTCACCTCACACCTACACACTGACGAACGACCGCGTCACCTCACACCTACACACTGACGAACGACCGCGTCACCTCACACCTACACACTGACGAACGACCGCGTCACCTCACACCTACACACTGACGAACGACCGCTTCGTCTCAC
Source organism: Salvelinus fontinalis (assembly GCF_029448725.1). Classification (NCBI taxonomy): domain Eukaryota; kingdom Metazoa; phylum Chordata; class Actinopteri; order Salmoniformes; family Salmonidae; genus Salvelinus; species Salvelinus fontinalis. Next base: position 9,658,115 of record NC_074678.1, read on the forward strand.
ACCTACACACTGACGAACGACCACGTCACCTCACACCTACACACTGACGAACGACCGCTTCGTCTCACACCTACACACTGACGAACGACCTCGTCGTCTCACACCTACACACTGACGAACGACCGCTTCGTCTCACACCTACACACTGACGAACGACCGCTTCGTCTCACACCTACACACACCTACACACTGACGAACGACCGCGTCACCTCACACCTACACACTGACGAACGACCGCGTCACCTCACACCTACACACTGACGAACGACCGCGTCACCTCACACCTACACACTGACGAACGACCGCGTCGTCTCACACCTACACACTGACGAACGACCACGTCACCTCACACCTACACACTGACGAACGACCGCGTCGTCTCACACCTACACACTGACGAACGACCGCGTCGCCTCACACCTACACACTGACGAACGACCGCTTCATCTCACACCTACACACTGACGAACGACCGCGTCGCCTCACACCTACACACTGAGGAACGACCGTGTCACCTCACACCTACACACTGACGAACGACCGCGTCGTCTCACACCTACACACTGACGAACGACCGCTTCGCCTCACACCTACACACTGACGAACGACCTCGTCGTCTCACACCTACACACTGACGAACGACCTCGTCACCTCACACCTACACACTGACGAACGACCTCGTCACCTCACACCTACACACTGACGAACGACCTCGTCACCTCACACCTACACACTGACGAACGACCACGTCGTCTCACACCTACACACTGACGAACGACCGCTTCGCCTCACACCTACACACTGACGAACGACCGCGTCACCTCACACCTACACACTGACGAACGACCGCGTCACCTCACACCTACACACTGACGAACGACCGCGTCGCCTCACACCTACACACTGACGAACGACCTCGTCACCTCACACCTACACACTGACGAACGACCGCGTCTCACACCTACACACTGACGAACGACCGCGTCACCTCACACCTACACACTGACGAACGACCGCGTCGTTTAATTGTGCAGAGTTTTGAAAGAAATGTTTTGGGTCAGGATGTCACACCTTGGTTAGTGTCAGTTGTAAGTGAGAGCTGGTCATTGGACCGTGTGTTCTGTACCATCTTTAGTTTCACAACGCAATAACATTCATCCATCAGACATTAAATCAATGTGTTCGTCTGTGGCCTCCCCTTTGGCGCAGTGGTCTAGGGCACTGCATCGCAGTGCTAGCTGCGCCACCAGAGTCTCTGGGTTCGCGCCCAGGCTCTGTCGCAGCCGGCCGCAACCGGGAGGTCCGTGGGGCGACGCACAATTGGCATAGCGTCGTCCGGGTTAGGGAGGGTTTTGCCGGTAGGGATATCCTTTTCTCAGTATGTAAAAATGTAATAAAATGTATGCACTCTACTGTAAGTCGCTCTGGATAAGAGCGTCTGCTAAATGACTAAAAATGTAAAATGTAAATGTGTACTTCACAAACCCAATTATTCTCTACATAGTGCCCTTCTTTTAAACGAGGGCCCCGATGGGTGTCAGGGAATAGGGTGCAATTTGGGACGTTTACACAGATGTCTCAAACACCTTATAAGGACTGGGCTTAGTAGGAAACGGAGTTGGACGTCGTGTTCCGTGTTCTTTTGGTTTCACAACATGAGATAATTGCAGAAGGTCAGAAGAAGAGACTCCCCAGAAGTGAACAACTGATGAAGCGGACACGTTGGGTCACGTCGCAGAGCAGTGTGTGTCCTGTGACTGTGTATGCTATAGCTGTCAGTCAGGATACTTGTGTTGTGATGGTTTAATGCAGTTTAATCCAATAACCACAATTCAGGCTATATTCAGACTTCAGTGCCAGTCAGCTCTGGAATTCTGGGAGAGGGGGGGGGGGTTGCGAACTGTTACAGTCGCTGGTGCAATACTCTCTCTCTCTGTGCGTGTGTGTTACCTTCGTGCAGGACGTCCCGTAGAGTGACTCTGTGTGTGTGTGTGCTACCTTCATGCAGGGCCTCCCGTCGAGTGACTCTGTGTGTGTGTGTGTGTTACCTTCGTGCAGGACGTCCCGTAGAGTGACTCTGTGTGTGTGTGTGTGTGTTACCTTCGTGCAGGACGTCCCGTAGAGTGACTCTCAGTCTGGAGATGGAGATGTCTTTGACCTTGGCTTTGGCTTCGAGGAGACTAACACTTCTCAGGTCGTTCTTCTCAATACGCAGTGACGGGTAGCCTTGGTGGGTGGGGGAGAGAAGGAGAGAGGGACGGTGGGTAGGAGGGAGGGAGGGAGAGAAAGCGAGGGACAAGTCAGTGTGAGTTTAAATTCAAACCTCTAAATACACACTCTCCTCCCTTCTAATAAAACTCGAACTTTACTCTTTCACCGTCGCCCTCCAATAAACTTGAAAATATGAAAAGGAACCTTAGTATGATGACTTTTATCCGAGGCTCAAAAGGTTTATGAAAGCCATGTCTCAAACTGAATCAACATCTTCACTTGGCAAGTTTTGTAGTTTAAAATACTTTTTGTAGTTTAAAAAAAATACTTTTTGTAGTTTAAAATACATTTTCAAAACAACCGACCAGAGATCAGGCTGGCTGGATGCATGTGATCATCTCTTCATCTCCAGTCCCTGTCATAACATCACTACATCACAGACATCACAGACATTCCTGTTCTGGTCCTCCCTTCTCTTTATGTTCAACTCTCCATTTCACAGCTTTTCTCTTATTTCATTCAACTTTGACATCATTGTCTTTTTTGTCTCAGTGGATTGACGTTAACTTTTTCTGCACCGTCCCAAAAGCGTTTTTTTCCCCCATTGGTGTGTAGACTATTTGGCGTGTTATAAGTTAAGCGCTAACGTTTACGCTGACAAAAGAAAAACCTCAAATTGCACAAGAATAATACATTAATGGATTATTTTTAATCAAATCGAAATTTTATTTTGCGCCGAATACAACCGGTGTAGACCTTACAGTGAAATGCTTACTTCCAAGCCCTTAAGAAAAATAAGTGTTAAGTATTGTATTAAGTATTGTTTTCAGTCTTCAACCCGCCACCCAACCTTCATCCACACAATATTTCATGACCCTTAACCCAACTGTCCCACGGACAAAACCATCACACACCCTTTACACCCCCTATGCTCCTTTCAGACCCCTCTTTCAAAGTCACAGATCTCATCTTTTAGCCTAAAAAATGGGACAACTGGGTATTTTTATACATGTCCCTAAGCATGATGGGATGTGAACAGCTTAATTAACTCAGGAACTACACCTGTGTGGAAGCACATGCTATCCCTCATATACTCAGGTGTTTCCTTTATTTTGTCAGTTATATATAACCAACAGGCTCATCATTCATTTTAAAAGACAAAAATACCTGTAAATAACCCAGAGTGCACCATTAAAACATCAGTATCCAAATTGGGAGAGATACTGCAGTCCGGGACAAGCTAAGCTAAGCCCGAGGGATCCGTGAAGACACTCATGAACGTGTCATGCATGCTAGCGCATATTCCTCCATCCTATATGTCAATCTAAACATTTTAAGCACCCCTTTCATACGGAAAAGTGAAAAATGCTTAATGAACCTCAATCACACGATGCCTACAGGCGACGGTGAGATTAGGATTGGTAGGAGCCTTGATCAAATCAAAGTTTATTTGTTGCATAAACAGATTAGCAGATGTTAAAACAGGTGAAATGCTTGTGCTGTGTTTCGAGCTCCAGCAGTGCAGTAAAATGTTTGACAGCACAATACTATCTAACAGGACAATACTATCTAACAGGACAATACTATCTAACAGGACAATACTATCTAAGAAAGTCGTGAAGAGAGCACGACAACGCCTTTCCCCCCTCGGGAGACTGAAAAGATATGGCTTGGGTCCTCAGATCCTCAACAGCTGCACTATCGAGAGCCTCCTGACCTGTTGCATCACCGCCTGGTATGGCAACTGCTCGGCATCTGACCGTAAGGCGCTACAGAGGGTAGTGTGTACGGTCCAGGACATCACTGGGTGCCAAGCTTCCTGCCATCCAGGACCTTAATACTAGATGGTGTCAGGGGAAAGCCCCAAAAAATTGTCAAAGACTCCAGTCACCCAAGTCATAGACTGTTCTCTCTGCTACCGCACGACAAGCGGTACCGGAGTGCCAAGTCGAGGTCCAAAAGCCTCGTTGACAGCTTCTACACCCAAGACATAAAACTGCTGAACAGCTAATCAAATGGCTACCCAGACTATTTACATTGACCCCCTCCCCCCCGCTTTTACACTGCTGCTACTCTCTGTTTGTCGATGCATAGTCACTTTACCCGGACCCCTGTACAAATCACCTCGACTAACCTGTAGCCCCCGCACATTACCTCAGTACAGGTACCACTTGAATATAGCCTCATTATTGTTATTTTGTGTTATTTTTTACTTTAGTTTATTTAGTAAATATTTTCTCTCTATTTTCTTTAAAACGGCATTGTTGGTTAAAGGGCTTGTAAGTAAGTATTTCACTGTAAGGTCTACTACACCCGTTGTATTCGGAGCATGTGACAAATAAAATTAGATTTGTTTTAACAGCACAATACTATCTAACAGGACAATATTGTACACAAATAAAATAAAACAATTAGAAGAAACAAGAAATATCCGAATAAGCAATGTCAGTGTCCGGTAATTTATTTTTTATATAATGTAACTATAAAATATAGTTTTATAGCACACCATCAGTACCATCTTTACGTGTTCTGAGATATATCTGTTACGGGGAGTAGACATTTGCCTTCTTGTATTTCGACAGTCTTCAGACCAAAGAGATGTCACAGCTTTTTGCTGCCACCTAGTGGGAAAACACCTGAGAACACCACCAAACTACGTTAAACATCAACCACCCGTGTCTGATCAGTAAAACACAGATTTCATAATTGTCACTTTAAAAAACAAACATGTTTTGAGCTTGTATTGCATCGTTGGCTCTACGGCCTAACCAATACAACACATCTCTGGTGACAACCGTTGGCTCTAGGGCCTAACCAATACAACACATCTCTGGTGACGACCGTTGGCTCTACGGCCTAACCAATACAACACATCTCTGGTGACGACCGTTGGCTCTACGGCCTAACCAATACAACACATCTCTGGTGACAACCGTTGGCTACGGCCTAACCAATACAACACATCTCTGGTGACGACCGTTGGCTACGGCCTAACCAATACAACACATCTCTGGTGACAACCGATGGCTACGGCCTAACCAATACAACACATCTCTGGTGACGACCGTTGGGGCTACGGCCTAACCAATACAACACATCTCTGGTGACGACCGTTGGCTCTACGGCCTAACCAATACAACACATCTCTGGTGACAACCGTTGGCTACGGCCTAACCAATACAACACATCTCTGGTGACAACCGTTGGCTCTACGGCCTAACCAATACAACACATCTCTGGTGACAACCGATGGCGCTACGGCCTAACCAATACAACACATCTCTGGTGACAACCGTTGGCTCTACGGCCTAACCAATACAACACATCTCTGGTGACGACCGTTGGCTCTACGGCCTAACCAATACAACACATCTCTGGTGACAACCGTTGGCTCTACGGTCTAACCAATACAACACATCTCTGGTGACAACCGTTGGCTCTACGGCCTAACCAATACAACACATCTCTGGTGACAACCGTTGGAGCTACGGCCTAACCAATACAACACATCTCTGGTGACGACCGTTGGCTCTACGGCCTAACCAATACAACACATCTCTGGTGACGACCGTTGGCTCTACGGCCTAACCAATACAACACATCTCTGGTGACAACCGTTGGCTCTACGGCCTAACCAATACAACACATCTCTGGTGACGACCGTTGGAGCTACGGCCTAACCAATACAACACATCTCTGGTGACGACCGTTGGCTACGGCCTAACCAATACAACACATCTCTGGTGACAACCGTTGGCTCTAGGGCCTAACCAATACAACACATCTCTGGTGACGACCGTTGGAGCTACGGCCTAACCAATACAACACATCTCTGGTGACAACCGTTGGCTACGGCCTAACCAATACAACACATCTCTGGTGACGACCGTTGGAGCTACGGCCTAACCAATACAACACATCTCTGGTGACGACCGTTGGGGCTACGGCCTAACCAATACAACACATCTCTGGTGACAACCGTTGGCTCTACGGCCTAACCAATACAACACATCTCTGGTGACAACCGTTGGCTCTACGGCCTAACCAATACAACACATCTCTGGTGACGACCGTTGGCTCTACGGCCTAACCAATACAACACATCTCTGGTGACGACCGTTGGCTCTACGGCCTAACCAATACAACACATCTCTGGTGACAACCGATGGCGCTACGGCCTAACCAATACAACACATCTCTGGTGACAACCGTTGGCTCTACGGCCTAACCAATACAACACATCTCTGGTGACAACCGTTGGCTACGGCCTAACCAATACAACACATCTCTGGTGACAACCGTTGGCTCTAGGGCCTAACCAATACAACACATCTCTGGTGACGACCGTTGGAGCTACGGCCTAACCAATACAACACATCTCTGGTGACGACCGTTGGGGCTACGGCCTAACCAATACAACACATCTCTGGTGACAACCGTTGGCTCTACGGCCTAACCAATACAACACATCTCTGGTGACAACCGTTGGCTACGGCCTAACCAATACAACACATCTCTGGTGACAACCGATGGCGCTACGGCCTAACCAATACAACACATCTCTGGTGACAACCGTTGGCTCTACGGCCTAACCAATACAACACATCTCTGGTGACAACCGTTGGCTCTACGGCCTAACCAATACAACACATCTCTGGTGACAACCGTTGGCTCTACGGCCTAACCAATACAACACATCTCTGGTGACGACCGTTGGCTACGGCCTAACCAATACAACACATCTCTGGTGACAACCGTTGGCTCTACGGCCTAACCAATACAACACATCTCTGGTGACAACCGATGGCTCTACGGCCTAACCAATACAACACATCTCTGGTGACAACCGTTGGCTACGGCCTAACCAATACAACACATCTCTGGTGACAACCGTTGGCTCTACGGCCTAACCAATACAACACATCTCTGGTGACAACCGTTGGCTCTACGGCCTAACCAATACAACACATCTCTGGTGACAACCGATGGCTCTACGGCCTAACCAATACAACACATCTCTGGTGACAACCGATGGCTCTACGGCCTAACCAATACAACACATCTCTGGTGACAACCGTTGGCTCTACGGCCTAACCAATACAACACATCTCTGGTGACAACCGATGGCTCTACGGCCTAACCAATACAACACATCTCTGGTGACAACCGATGGCGCTACGGCCTAACCAATACAACACATCTCTGGTGACAACCGTTGGCTCTACGGCCTAACCAATACAACACATCTCTGGTGACAACCGTTGGCTCTACGGCCTAACCAATACAACACATCTCTGGTGACAACCGTTGGCTCTACGGCCTAACCAATACAACACATCTCTGGTGACAACCGTTGGCTCTAGGGCCTAACCAATACAACACATCTCTGGTGACAACCGTTGCTACGGCCTAACCAATACAACACATCTCTGGTGACAACCGTTGGCTCTACGGCCTAACCAATACAACACATCTCTGGTGACAACCGTTGGCTCTACGGCCTAACCAATACAACACATCTCTGGTGACGACCGTTGGCTCTACGGCCTAACCAATACAACACATCTCTGGTGACAACCGTTGGCTCTACGGCCTAACCAATACAACACATCTCTGGTGACAACGGTTGGCTCTACGGCCTAACCAATACAACACATCTCTGGTGACAACCGTTGGCTCTACGGCCTAACCAATACAACACATCTCTGGTGACAACCGTTGGCTCTACGGCCTAACCAATACAACACATCTCTGGTGACAACCGTTGGCTCTACGGCCTAACCAATACAACACATCTCTGGTGACGACCGTTCGCTCTACGGCCTAACCAATACAACACATCTCTGGTGACAACCGTTGGCTCTACGGCCTAACCAATACAACACATCTCTGGTGACAACAAACTCAAAAACAAAATGGTTTAAGAGCTTGGAATTTTTGGAAATGAAGCTTTTCTGCTCGTAAAATAATGACACATTTGACCCTTTTCATGTCAAAATTTTAAACTGATAATAGGTAAACTATATATATGCACTTCAAAATAAAAGTTACATACCCTCTTCAAATAAATGTAATACGACGATAATGACAAAAAAGTACACATTTGTTTGACAGTCATTGTCCATAACTGTCCGTTACCAGAGTATAACATAATGGTGCCACGGGCCCGTGATGAGCGTAGATCTCACTGTGAGGAAAGGCAACGTCACCGATGAGAATACTGATTAAATGAAATACATTTTACTGGAAGGAGTATTGTTACACTTAAGAGGACGGAAGCCGACTCCTGCAGTATGGATGGATTAGGTAAACGCTATAGATGATTAAAACACAACAGAATAAACATGAGGATGAGTGAATCCGTTAGTAAAAAGTTATGAAAAAGCCCTCTGTGTTTTGGAACTATAAAAATGTCACATGACATAGATATTATCCTGTATTTTTAAGCCTTCTCCAGAAATGAGTATTACACCCCAAAAAATAAAAGCAATTGTGTTAGAGGATGGTGCTAAACCATCTGCCATAAAATAAAAAATAAAAAAGAGGGGACAGTTTGACGAAAAAGCTTTAAATAAAATGTTAAATCCAGATCATGTGACATGACTGTGCAAAACACAGGGAGCCTAGACTAGTGGATGGGCCCACGGTGAGACTGGACTAGTGGATGGGCCCACGGTGAGACTGGACTAGTGGATGGACCCACGGTGAGACTGGACTAGTGGATGGGCCCACGGTGAGACTGGACTAGTGGATGGGCCCACGGTGAGACTGGACTAGTGGATGGGCCCACGGTGAGACTGGACTAGTGGATGGGCCCACGGTGAGACTGGACTAGTGGACGGGCCCATGGTGAGACTGGACTAGTGGACGGGCCCATGGTGAGACTGGACTAGAGGATGGGCCCATGGTGAGACTGGACTAGTGTAGTGGATGGGCCCAAGGTAAGACTGGACTAGTGGATGGGCCCACGGTGAGACTGGACTAGTGGATGGGCCCACGGTGAGACTGGACTAGAGTAGTGGATGGGCCCACAGTGAGACTGGACTAGAGTAGTGGATGGGCCCACAGTGAGACTGGACTAGAGTAGTGGATGGGCCCACGGTGAGACTGGACTAGAGGATGGGCCCACAGTGAGACTGGACTAGAGTAGTGGATGGGCCCACGGTGAGACTGGACTAGTGGATGGGCCCACGGTGAGACTGGACTAGAGTAGTGGATGGGCCCACAGTGAGACTGGACTAGACTAGTGGATGGGCCCACGGTGAGACTGGACTAGTGGATGGGCCCACGGTGAGACTGGACTAGTGGATGGGCCCACGGTGAGATTGGACTAGTGGATGGGCCCAAGGTAAGACTGGACTAGTGGATGGGCCCACGGTGAGACTGGACTAGTGGATGGGGCCACGGTGAGACTGGACTAGTGGATGGGGCCACGGTGAGACTGGACTAGTGGATGGGCCCAAGGTAAGACTGGACTAGTGGACGGGCCCACGGTGAGACTGGACTAGTGTAGTGGATGGGCCCACGGTGAGACTGGACTAGAGGATGGGCCCACGGTGAGACTGGACTAGAGGATGGGCCCACGGTGAGACTGGACTAGTGGATGGGCCCACGGTGAGACTGGACTAGTGGATGGGCCCACGGTGAGACTGGACTAGTGGATGGGCCCACGGTGAGACTGGACTAGAGGATGGGCCCACGGTGAGACTGGACTAGAGTAGTGGATGGGCCCACGGTGAGACTGGACTAGAGTAGTGGATGGGCCCACGGTGAGACTGGACTAGTGGATGGGCCCACGGTGAGACTGGACTAGTGGATGGGCCCACGGTGAGACTGGACTAGTGGATGGACCCACAGTGAGACTGGACTAGTGGATGGGCCCACGGTGAGACTGGACTAGTGGATGGGCCCACGGTGAGACTGGACTAGTGGATGGGCCCACGGTAAGACTGGACTAGTGGATGGGCCCACGGTGAGACTGGACTAGTGTAGTGGATGGGCCCACGGTGAGACTGGACTAGTGGATGGGCCCACGGTGAGACTGGACTAGAGTAGTGGATGGGCCCACGGTGAGACTGGACTGGTGGATGGGCCCACGGTGAGACTGGACTAGAGTAGTGGATGGACCCATGGTGAGACTGGACTAGAGGATGGGCCCACGGTGAGACTGGACTAGTGGATGGGCCCACGGTGAGACTGGACTAGTGGATGGGCCCACGGTGAGACTGGACTAGTGGATGGGCCCACGGTGAGACTGGACTAGTGGATGGGCCCACGGTGAGACTGGACTAGAGGATGGGCCCACGGTGAGACTGGACTAGAGTAGTGGATGGGCCCACGGTGAGACTGGACTAGTGGATGGGCCCACGGTGAGACTGGACTAGTGCAGTGGATGGGCCCACGGTGAGACTGGACTAGTGGATGGGCCCACGGTGAGACTGGACTAGTGGATGGGCCCACAGTGAGACTGGACAAGAGGATGGGCCCACGGTGAGACTGGACTAGTGGATGGGCCCACGGTGAGACTGGACTAGAGGATGGGCCCACGGTGAGACTGGACTAGTGGATGGGCCCAAGGTAAGACTGGACTAGAGGATGGGCCCACAGTGAGACTGGACTAGAGGATGGGCCCACAGTGAGACTGGACTAGAGGATGGGCCCACGGTGAGACTGGACTAGAGGATGGGCCCACGGTGAGACTGGACTAGTGGATGGGCCCACAGTGAGACTGGACTAGAGTAGTGGATGGGCCCACGGTGAGACTGGACTAGTGGATGGGCCCACGGTGAGACTGGACTAGTGGATGGGCCCACAGTGAGACTGGACTAGAGGATGGACCCACGGTGAGACTGGACTAGAGGATGGGCCCACAGTGAGACTGGACTAGAGTAGTGGATGGGCCCACGGTGAGACTGGACTAGTGGATGGGCCCACAGTGAGACTGGACTAGAGTAGTGGATGGGCCCACGGTGAGACTGGACTAGTGGATGGGCCCACGGTGAGACTGGACTAGTGGATGGGCCCACGGTGAGACTGGACTAGAGTAGTGGATGGGCCCACGGTGAGACTGGACTAGTGGATGGGCCCACGGTGAGACTGGACTAGAGGATGGGCCCACGGTGAGACTGGACTAGAGGATGGGCCCACGGTGAGACTGGACTAGAGGATGGGCCCACGGTGAGACTGGACTAGAGGATGGGCCCACGGTGAGACTGGACTAGAGGATGGGCCCACAGTGAGACTGGACTAGAGTAGTGGATGGGCCCACGGTGAGACTGGACTAGTGGATGGGCCCACGGTGAGACTGGACTAGTGGATGGGCCCACAGTGAGACTGGACTAGTGGATGGGCCCACGGTGAGACTGGACTAGTGGATGGGCCCATGGTGAGACTGGACTAGTGTAGTGGATGGGCCCACGGTGAGACTGGACAAGAGAAGTGGATGGGCCCACGGTGAGACTGGACTAGAGTAGTGGATGGGCCCACGGTGAGACTGGACTAGAGGATGGGCCCACGGTGAGACTGGACTAGAGGATGGGCCCACGGTGAGACTGGACTAGAGGATGGGCCCACGGTGAGACTGGACTAGTGGATGGGCCCACGGTGAGACTGGACTAGTGGATGGGCCCACGGTGAGACTGGACTAGAGAAGTGGATGGGCCCACGGTGAGACTGGACTAGAGAAGTGGATGGGCCCACGGTGAGACTGGACTAGAGTAGTGGATGGGCCCACGGTGAGACTGGACTAGTGTAGTGGATGGGCCCACGGTGAGACTGGACTAGTGGATGGGCCCACGGTGAGACTGGACTAGTGGATGGGCCCACGGTGAGACTGGACTAGAGAAGTGGATGGGCCCACGGTGAGACTGGACTAGAGAAGTGGATGGGCCCACGGTGAGACTGGACTAGAGTAGTGGATGGGCCCACGGTGAGACTGGACTAGTGTAGTGGATGGGCCCACGGTGAGACTGGACTAGTGTAGTGGATGGGCCCACGGTGAGACTGGACTAGTGTAGTGGATGGGCCCACGGTGAGACTGGACTAGTGGATGGGCCCACGGTGAGACTGGACTAGTGGATGGGCCCACGGTGAGACTGGACTAGTGGATGGGCCCACGGTGAGACTGGACTAGTGGATGGGCCCACGGTGAGACTGGACTAGTGGATGGGCCCAAGGTGAGACTGGACTAGAGGATGGGCCCACGGTGAGACTGGACTAGTGGATGGGCCCACGGTGAGACTGGACTAGTGGATGGGCCCACGGTGAGACTGGACTAGTGGATGGGCCCACGATGAGACTGGACTAGAGTAGTGGATGGGCCCACGGTGAGACTGGACTGGTGGATGGGCCCACGGTGAGACTGGACTAGTGGATGGGCCCACGGTGAGACTGGACTAGAGTAGTGGATGGGCCCACGGTGAGACTGGACTGGTGGATGGGCCCACGGTGAGACTGGACTAGTGGATGGGCCCACGGTGAGACTGGACTAGTGGATGGGCCCACGGTGAGACTGGACTAGTGGATGGGCCCACGGTGAGACTGGACTAGAGGATGGGCCCACGGTGAGACTGGACTAGTGTAGTGGATGGGCCCACGGTGATACTGGAATAGAAGTGACTGAACTTACTTCTAGTTTCATGGATGGGGGCATCGGGGTTTGGGAAGGTGGCGGCAGCAAGCTGGAGAATGGGTGCAGTGCCAGGGTGATGGTCTGATGGTGAGAGGACAGGGGGGTGGAGGAAGAGAGGGAGGGAGAGAGAGAGAGAGAGAGTGACAGAGGTGATTAAAGGTAAAATGACAGGTGTGGGATGGTACCATTAAACACATCGAAGTAGATTAGAGGACAAAGCCCCAACACCCTGCAGTAGTAGGACACAGCCCCAACACTCTGCAGTAGGAGGAGGACACAGCCCCAACACCCTGCAGTAGGAGGAGGACACAGCCCCAACACCCTGCAGTAGGAGGACACAGCCCCAACACTCTGCAGTAGGAGGAGGACACAGCCCCAACACCCTGCAGTAGGAGGAGGACACAGCCCCAACACCCTGCAGTAGGAGGAGGACACAGCCCCAACACCCTGCAGTAGGAGGACACAGCCCCAACACTCTGCAGTAGTAGGACACAGCCCCAACACTCTGCAGTAGGAGAACACAGCCCCAACACCCTGCAGTAAGAGGACACAGCCCCAACACCCTGCAGTAAGAGGACACAGCCCCAACACTCTGCAGTAGTAGGACACAGCCCCAACACTCTGCAGTAGTAGGACACAGCCCCAACACTCTGCAGTAGTAGGACACAGCCCAAACACCCTGCAGTAAGAGGACACAGCCCCAACACCCTGCAGTAGGAGGACACAGCCCCAACACTCTGCAGTAGGAGGACACAGCCCCAACACTCTGCAGTAGGAGGACACAGCCCCAAAACCCTGCAGTAGGAGGACACAGCCCCAACACCCTGCAGTAGTAGGACACAGCCCCAACACTCTGCAGTAGGAGGAGGACACAGCCCCAACACCCTGCAGTAGGAGGAGGACACAGCCCCAACACCCTGCAGTAAGAGGACACAGCCCCAACACCCTGCAGTAGGAGGACACAGCCCAAACACCCTGCAGTAGGAGGACACAGCCCCAACATCCTGCAGTAGGAGGAGAACACAGCCCCAACATCCTGCAGTAGGAGGAGAACACAGCCCCAATACCCTGCAGTAGGAGGAGAACACAGCCCCAACACCCTGCAGTAGGAGGAGAACACAGCCCCAACACCCTGCAGTAGGAGGAGAACACAGCCCCAACATCCTGCAGTAGGAGGACACAGCCCCAACATCCTGCAGTAGGAGGAGAACACAGCCCCAACACCCTGCAGTAGGAGGAGAACACAGCCCCAACATCCTGCAGTAGGAGGACACAGCCCCAACACCCTGCAGTAGGAGGACACAGCCCCAACACTCTGCAGTAGGAGGACACAGCCCCAACACTCTGCAGTAGGAGGACACAGCCCCAACACTCTGCAGTAGGAGGACACAGCCCCAACACTCTGCAGTAGGAGGAGAACACAGCCCCAACACTCTGCAGTAGGAGGAGAACACAGCCCCAACACCCTGCAGTAGGAGGAGGACACAGCCCCAACACCCTGCAGTAGGAGGAGGACACAGCCCCAACATCCTGCAGTAGGAGGAGAACACAGCCCCAACACCCTGCAGTAGGAGGAGGACACAGCCCCAACACTCTGCAGTAGGAGGACACAGCCCCAGCACCCTGCAGTAGGAGGACACAGCCCCAGCACCCTGCAGTAGGAGGAGAACACAGCCCCAACACTCTGCAGTAGGAGGACACAGCCCCAACACTCTGCAGTAGGAGGACACAGCCCCAACACTCTGCAGTAGGAGGACACAGCCCCAACACTCTGCAGTAGGAGGACACAGCCCCAACATCCTGCAGTAGGAAGACACAGCCCCAACACTCTGCAGTAGGAGGAGAACACAGCCCCAACACCCTGCAGCAGGAGGACACAGCCCCAACATCCTGCAGTAGGAGGACACAGCCCCAACACCCTGCAGTAGGAGGACACAGCCCCAACACCCTGCAGTAGGAGGAGGACACAGCCCCAACACCCTGCAGTAGGAGGAGAACACAGCCCCAACACCCTGCAGTAGGAGGAGAACACAGCCCCAACACCCTGCAGTAGGAGGAGAACACAGCCCCAACACCCTGCAGTAGGAGGAGGACACAGCCCCAACACCCTGCAGCAGGAGGAGGACACAGCCCCAACACCCTGCAGTAGGAGGGAAAACACAGCCCCAACACCCTGCAGTAGGAGGGAAAACACAGCCCCAACACCCTGCAGTAGGAGGACAAAGCCCCAACACCCTGCAGAAGGAGGGAGGACACACCCCCAACACCCTGCAGTAGGAGGGAGGACACAGCCCCAACACCCTGCAGTAGGAGGACACAGCCCCAACACCCTGCAGTAGGAGGACACAGCCCCAACACCCTGCAGTAAGAGGACACAGCCCCAACACCCTGCAGTAGGAGAACACAGCCCCAACACCCTGCAGTAGGAGGACACAGCCCCAACACCCTGCAGTAGGAGGACACAGCCCCAACACCCTGCAGTAGGAGGAGGACACAGCCCCAACACTCTGCAGTAGGAGGACACAGCCCCAGCACCCTGCAGTAGGAGGACACAGCCCCAGCACCCTGCAGTAGGAGGAGAACACAGCCCCAACACTCTGCAGTAGGAGGACACAGCCCCAACACTCTGCAGTAGGAGGACACAGCCAACACTCTGCAGTAGGAGGACACAGCCCCAACACTCTGCAGTAGGAGGACACAGCCCCAACATCCTGCAGTAGGAAGACACAGCCCCAACACTCTGCAGTAGGAGGAGAACACAGCCCCAACACCCTGCAGCAGGAGGACACAGCCCCAACATCCTGCAGTAGGAGGACACAGCCCCAACACCCTGCAGTAGGAGGAGGACACAGCCCCAACACCCTGCAGTAGGAGGAGGACACAGCCCCAACACCCTGCAGTAGGAGAAGAACACAGCCCCAACACCCTGCAGTAGGAGGAGAACACAGCCCCAACACCCTGCAGTAGGAGGAGAACACAGCCCCAACACCCTGCAGTAGGAGGAGGACACAGCCCCAACACCCTGCAGTAGGAGGAGGACACAGCCCCAACACCCTGCAGTAGGAGGGAAAACACAGCCCCAACACCCTGCAGTAGGAGGGAAAACACAGCCCCAACACCCTGCAGTAGGAGGACAAAGCCCCAACACCCTGCAGAAGGAGGGAGGACACACCCCCAACACCCTGCAGTAGGAGGACACAGCCCCAACATCCTGCAGTAGGAGGACACAGCCCCAACACCCTGCAGTAGGAGGACACAGCCCCAACACCCTGCAGTAAGAGGACACAGCCCCAACACCCTGCAGTAAGAGGACACAGCCCCAACACCCTGCAGTAGGAGAACACAGCCCCAACACCCTGCAGTAGGAGGACACAGCCCCAACACCCTGCAGTAGGAGGACACAGCCCCAACACCCTGCAGTAGGAGGACACAGCCCCAACACCCTGCAGTAGGAGGACACAGCCCCAACATCCTGCAGTAGGAGGAGGACACAGCCCCAACACCCTGCAGTAGGAGGAGGACACAGCCCCAACACCCTGCAGTAGGAGGGAGGAGGAAACAGCCCCAACACCCTGCAGTAGGAGGGAGGAGGAAACAGCCCCAACACCCTGCAGTAGGAGGGAGGAGGAAACAGCCCCAACACCCTGCAGTAGGAGGAGGACACAGCCCCAACAACGTGCAGTAGGAGGAGGACACAGCCCCAACACCCTGCAGTAGGAGGAGGACACAGCCCCAACACCCTGCAGTAGGAGGAGGACACAGCCCCAACACCCTGCAGTAGGAGGAGGACACAGCCCCAACACCCTGCAGTAGGAGGGAGGAGGACACAGCCCCAACATCCTGCAGTAGGAGGAGGACACAGCCCCAACACCCTGCAGTAGAAGGACACAGCCCCAACACCCTGCAGTAGGAGGGAGGAGGAAACAGCCCCGACACCCTGCAGTAGGAGGGAGGAGGAAACAGCCCCAACACCCTGCAGTAGGAGGGAGGAGGAAACAGCCCCAACACCCTGCAGTAGGAGGAGGACACAGCCCCAACAACGTGCAGTAGGAGGAGGACACAGCCGCAACACCCTGCAGTAGGAGGAGGACACAGCCCCAACACCCTGCAGTAGGAGGAGGACACAGCCCCAACACCCTGCAGTAGGAGGAGGACACAGCCCCAACACCCTGCAGTAGGAGGAGGACACAGCCCCAACACCCTGCAGTAGGAGGGAGGAGGACACAGCCCCAACACCCTGCAGTAGGAGGGAGGAGGACACAGCCCCAACATCCTGCAGTAGGAGGACACAGCCCCAACACCCTGCAGTAGGAGGAGGACACAGCCCCAACACCCTGCAGTAGGAGGAGGACACAGCCCCAACACCCTGCAGTAGGAGGAGGACACAGCCCCAACACCCTGCAGTAGGAGGAGGACACAGCCCCAACACCTTGCAGTAGGAGGAGGACACAGCCCCAACACCCTGCAGTAGGAGGAGGACACAGCCCCAACACCCTGCAGTAGGAGGACACAGCCCCAACACCCTGCAGTAGGAGGAGGACACAGCCCCAACACCCTGCAGTAGGAGGAGAACACAGCCCCAACACCCTGCAGTAGGAGGAGGACACAGCCCCAACACCCTGCAGTAGGAGGAGGACACAGCCCCAACACCCTGCAGTAGGAGGACACAGCCCCAACACCCTGCAGTAGGAGGAGGACACAGCCCCAACATCCTGCAGTAGGAGGAGGACACAGCCCCAACATCCTGCAGTAGGAGGAGGACACAGCCCCAACATCCTGCAGTAGGAGGAGGACACAGCCCCAACACCCTGCAGTAGGAGGAGGACACAGCCCCAACACCCTGCAGTAGGAGGGAGGACACAGCCCCAACACCCTGCAGTAGGAGGGAGGACACAGCCCCAACACCCTGCAGTAGGAGGAGGACACAGCCCCAACACCCTGCAGTAGGAGGGAGGAGGACACAGCCCCAACACCCTGCAGTAGGAGGGAGGACACATCCCCAACACCCTGCAGTAGGAGGGAGGACACATCCCCAACACCCTGCAGTAGGAGGACACAGCCCCAACACCCTGTAGTAGGAGGAGGACACAGCCCCAACACCCTGCAGTAGGAGGAGGACACAGCCCCAACACCCTGCAGTAGGAGGACACAGCCCCAACACCCTGCAGTAGGAGGACGACACAGCCCCAACACCCTGCAGTAGGAGAACACAGCCCCAACACCCTGCAGTAGGAGGAGGACACAGCCCCAACACCCTGCAGTAGGAGGAGGACACAGCCCCAACACCCTGCAGTAGGAGGAGGACACAGCCCCAACACCCTGCAGTAGGAGGAGGACACAGCCCCAACACCCTGCAGTAGGAGGACACAGCCCCAACATCCTGCAGTAGGAGGACACAGCCCCAACATCCTGCAGTAGGAAGACACAGCCCCAACACCCTGCAGTAGGAGGACACAGCCCCAACACTCTGCAGTAGGAGGACACAGCCCCAACATCCTGCAGTAGGAAGACACAGCCCCAACACTCTGCAGTAGGAGGAGAACACAGCCCCAACACCCTGCAGCAGGAGGACACAGCCCCAACACCCTGCAGTAGGAGGAGGACACAGCCCCAACACCCTGCAGTAGGAGGAGGACACAGCCCCAACACCCTGCAGTAGGAGGAGAACACAGCCCCAACACCCTGCAGTAGGAGGAGAACACAGCCCCAACACCCTGCAGTAGGAGGAGGACACAGCCCCAACACCCTGCAGTAGGAGGACACAGCCCCAACACCCTGCAGTAGGAGGGAGGACACAGCCCCAACACCCTACAGTAGGAGGAGAACACAGCCCCAACAACCTGCAGTAGGAGGAGGACACAGCCCCAACACCCTGCAGTAGGAGGGAGGACACAGCCCCAACACCCTGCAGTAGGAGGAGAACACAGCCCCAACAACCTGCAGTAGGAGGAGGACACAGCCCCAACAACCTGCAGTAGGAGGAGGACACAGCCCCAACACCCTGCAGTAGGAGGAGGACACAGCCCCAACACCCTGCAGTAGGAGGAGGACACAGCCCCAACACCCTGCAGTAGGAGGAGGACACAGCCCCAACACCCTGCAGTAGGAGGAGGACACAGCCCCAACACCCTGAAGTAGGAGGGAGGACACATCCCCAACACCCTGCAGTAGGAGGACACAGCCCCAACACCCTGTAGTAGGAGGAGGACACAGCCCCAACACCCTGCAGTAGGAGGACGACACAGCCCCAACACCCTGCAGTAGGAGAACACAGCCCCAACATCCTGCAGTAGGAGGAGGACACAGCCCCAACACCCTGCAGTAGGAGGAGGACACAGCCCCAACACCCTGCAGTAGGAGGAGGACACAGCCCCAACACCCTGCAGTAGGAGGAGGACACAGCCCCAACATCCTGCAGTAGGAGGACACAGCCCTAACATCCTGCAGTAGGAGGACACAGCCCCAACACCCTGCAGTAGGAGGACACAGCCCCAACACTCTGCAGTAGGAGGACACAGCCCCAACATCCTGCAGTAGGAGGACACAGCCCCAACACTCTGCAGTAGGAGGAGAACACAGCCCCAACACCCTGCAGCAGGAGGACACAGCCCCAACACCCTGCAGTAGGAGGAGGACACAGCCCCAACACCCTGCAGTAGGAGGAGGACACAGCCCCAACACCCTGCAGTAGGAGGAGAACACAGCCCCAACACCCTGCAGTAGGAGGAGGACACAGCCCCAACACCCTGCAGTAGGAGAAGGACACAGCCCCAACACCCTGCAGTAGGAGGGAGGACACATCCCCAACACCCTGCAGTAGGAGGACACAGCCCCAACACCCTGTAGTAGGAGGAGGACACAGCCCCAACACCCTGCAGTAGGAGGAGGACACAGCCCCAACACCCTGCAGTAGGAGGACGACACAGCCCCAACACCCTGCAGTAGGAGAACACAGCCCCAACATCCTGCAGTAGGAGGAGGACACAGCCCCAACACCCTGCAGTAGGAGGAGGACACAGCCCCAACACCCTGCAGTAGGAGGAGGACACAGCCCCAACACCCTGCAGTAGGAGGACACAGCCCCAACATCCTGCAGTAGGAGGACACAGCCCTAACATCCTGCAGTAGGAGGACACAGCCCCAACACCCTGCAGTAGGAGGACACAGCCCCAACACTCTGCAGTAGGAGGACACAGCCCCAACATCCTGCAGTAGGAGGACACAGCCCCAACACTCTGCAGTAGGAGGAGAACACAGCCCCAACACCCTGCAGCAGGAGGACACAGCCCCAACACCCTGCAGTAGGAGGAGGACACAGCCCCAACACCCTGCAGTAGGAGGAGGACACAGCCCCAACACCCTGCAGTAGGAGGAGAACACAGCCCCAACACCCTGCAGTAGGAGGAGGACACAGCCCCAACACCCTGCAGTAGGAGGACACAGCCCCAACAACGTGCAGTAGGAGGGAGGACACAGCCCCAACACCCTGCAGTAGGAGGAGAACACAGCCCCAACAACCTGCAGTAGGAGGAGGACACAGCCCCAACACCCTGCAGTAGGAGGGAGGACACAGCCCCAACACCCTGCAGTAGGAGGAGAACACAGCCCCAACAACCTGCAGTAGGAGGAGGACACAGCCCCAACAACCTGCAGTAGGAGGAGGACACAGCCCCAACACCCTGCAGTAGGAGGAGGACACAGCCCCAACACCCTGCAGTAGGAGGAGGACACAGCCCCAACACCCTGCAGTAGGAGGAGGACACAGCCCCAACACCCTGCAGTAGGAGGAGGACACAGCCCCAACACCCTGCAGTAGAAGGGAGGAGGACACAGCCCCAACACCCTGCAGTAGGAGGAGGACACAGCCCCAACACCCTGCAGTAGAAGGGAGGAGGACACAGCCCCAACACCCTGCAGTAGGAGAACACAGCCCCAACACCCTGCAGTAGGAGGACACAGCCCCAACACCCTGCAGGAGGAGAACACAGCCCCAACACCCTGCAGTAGGAGGACACAGCCCCAACACCCTGCAGTAGGAGGACACAGCCCCAACACCCTGCAGTAAGAGGAGGACACAGCCCCAACACCCTGCAGTAAGAGGAGGACACAGCCCCAACACCCTGCAGTAGGAGGAGGACACAGCCCCAACACCCTGCAGTAGGAGGAGGACACAGCCCCAACACCCTGCAGTAGGAGGACACAGCCCCAACATCCTGCAGTAGGAGGACACAGCCCCAACATCCTGCAGTAGGAGGAGGACACAGCCCCAACACTCTGCAGTAGGAGGACACAGCCCCAACATCCTGCAGTAGGAGGACACAGCCCCAACACTCTGCAGTAGGAGGAGAACACAGCCCCAACACCCTGCAGCAGGAGGACACAGCCCCAACACCCTGCAGTAGGAGGAGGACACAGCCCCAACACCCTGCAGTAGGAGGAGGACACAGCCCCAACACCCTGCAGTAGGAGGAGGACACAGCCCCAACATCCTGCAGTAGGAGGGAGGAGGACACAGCCCCAACACCCTGCAGTAGGAGGAGGACACAGCCCCAACACCCTGCAGTAGGAGGACACAGCCCCAACACCCTGCAGTAGGAGGGAGGACACAGCCCCAACACCCTGCAGTAGGAGGAGAACACAGCCCCAACAACCTGCAGTAGGAGGAGGACACAGCCCCAACACCCTGCAGTAGGAGGGAGGACACAGCCCCAACACCCTGCAGTAGGAGGAGAACACAGCCCCAACAACCTGCAGTAGGAGGAGGACACAGCCCCAACAACCTGCAGTAGGAGGAGGACACAGCCCCAACACCCTGCAGTAGGAGGAGGACACAGCCCCAACACCCTGCAGTAGGAGGAGGACACAGCCCCAACACCCTGCAGTAGGAGGAGGACACAGCCCCAACACCCTGCAGTAGGAGGAGGACACAGCCCCAACACCCTGCAGTAGAAGGGAGGAGGACACAGCCCCAACACCCTGCAGTAGGAGGAGGACACAGCCCCAACACCCTGCAGTAGGAGGAGGACACAGCCCCAACACCCTGCAGTAGGAGAACACAGCCCCAACACCCTGCAGTAGGAGGACACAGCCCCAACACCCTGCAGTAGGAGGACACAGCCCCAACACCCTGCAGTAGTAGGACACAGCCCCAACACCCTGCAGTAGGAGAACACAGCCCCAACACCCTGCAGTAGGAGGACACAGCCCCAACACCCTGCAGGAGGAGAACACAGCCCCAACACCCTGCAGTAGGAGGACACAGCCCCAACACCCTGCAGTAGGAGGACACAGCCCCAACACCCTGCAGTAAGAGGAGGACACAGCCCCAACACCCTGCAGTAGGAGGACACAGCCCCAACACCCTGCAGTAGGAGGAGGACACAGCCCCAACACCCTGCAGTAGGAGGAGGACACAGCCCCAACACCCTGCAGTAGGAGGAGGACACAGCCCCAACACCCTGCAGTAGGAGGAGGACACAGCCCCAACACCCTGCAGTAGGAGGAGGACACAGCCCCAACACCCTGCAGTAGAAGGGAGGAGGACACAGCCCCAACACCCTGCAGTAGGAGGAGGACACAGCCCCAACACCCTGCAGTAGGAGGAGGACACAGCCCCAACACCCTGCAGTAGGAGAACACAGCCCCAACACCCTGCAGTAGGAGGACACAGCCCCAACACCCTGCAGTAGGAGGACACAGCCCCAACACTCTGCAGTAGTAGGACACAGCCCCAACACCCTGCAGTAGGAGAACACAGCCCCAACACCCTGCAGTAGGAGGACACAGCCCCAACACCCTGCAGGAGGAGAACACAGCCCCAACACCCTGCAGTAGGAGGACACAGCCCCAACACCCTGCAGTAGGAGGACACAGCCCCAACACCCTGCAGTAAGAGGAGGACACAGCCCCAACACCCTGCAGTAGGAGGACACAGCCCCAACACCCTGCAGTAGGAGGAGGACACAGCCCCAACACCCTGCAGTAGGAGGAGGACACAGCCCCAACACCCTGCAGTAGGAGAAGGACACAGCCACTAGATGGCTACAGTGTACACTCTCTGACACAGATTCATGTAAACACCACTGAGTAAAAGACATGATGAATCAGACTTCTGTATTGGCCGTTTGTGTTTATACAGGACATCCCGCCCCAACCTACCGTCAACCAAATCATGTCAATGAAGAGCTATACGGAGCAGTCCACATAGTTACAACATATGGGAGGAGCACGGTGATGTGGTACCAACTCCATTTGACCCCTGCATGCCCCCCCCCCCTACTCCATAAAGGAGCCTAAGACCACATTTTCAGATCAAACATAAATGGGCTTTTAAACATTTACATTTACATTTAAGTAATTTAGCTGACGCTCTTATCCAGAGCGACTTACAATTTGGAAAGTTCATACATATTCATCCTGGTCCCCCCGTGGGGAATGAACCCACAACCCTGGCGTTGCAAGCGCCATGCTCTACCAACTGAGCCACACGGGACCAGCACAATGAATGGAAATGGTTGGTGGCATGAAAGGAATCAGACTGAAAAACAATGGTGATACACAACCCATTCAGAAAGTATTCAGACCCCTTCACTTTTAAAAATTTTATTATTTTAAACATTTTGTTACGTTAGTCTTATTCTAAAAATGGATTAAAAATATATGTAATTATCAATCTACACACAATGCCACATAATGACACAGCAAACAGGGTTTTTAGAAATGTTTGCCAACTTATTACAAATAAAAACTGAAATAACACAGTTACATAAGTATTCAGACCTTTTACTCAGTACTTTGTTGAAGCACCTTTGGTAAACTCCAAGCGGGCTGTCATGTGTCTTTTACTGAGAAGTGGCTTTCCTTCTGACCACTCTACCCGTAAAAGGCCTGATTGGTGGAGTGCTGCAGAGATGGTTGTCCTTCTGGAAGGTTCTCCCATCTTAACAGCTTCTACCCCCAAGCCATAAGACTGCTGAACAATTAATTGAATGGCCACCCAGAGTATTTGCATTGACCCCCCCCCCCCCCCTCCTCCCCTTTGATATGTACACTGCTGCTCCTCGGTGTTTACTATCTATGCATAGTCACTTTACCCCTACCTCCTTGTAAGAATTACCTCGACTAACCTGTACCCCCACACATTGACTCTGTACCAGTACTCCCTGTACTAACCCAGACAACGCTGGGCCAATTGTGCGCCGCCCTATGGCACTCCCAATCCCGGCCCGGTTGTGATACAGCCTGGAATGGAACCAGGGTCTGTAGTGACGCCTCTAGCCCTGAGATGCAGTGTCTTAGACCGCTGTGATACAGCCTGGAATGGAACCAGGGTCTGTAGTGACGCCTCTAGCACTGAGATGCAGTGTCTTAGACCGTTGTGATACAGCCTGGAATGGAACCAGGGTCTGTAGTGACGCCTCTAGCACTGAGATGCAGTGCCTTAGACCGCTGTGATACAGCCTGGAATGGAACCAGGGTCTGTAGTGACGCCTCTAGCACTGAGATGCAGTGCCTTAGACCGCTGTGATACAGCATGGAATGGAACCAGGGTCTGTAGTGACGCCTCTAGCACTGAGATGCAGTGCCTTAGACCGCTGTGATACAGCCTGGAACGTAACCAGGGTCTGTAGTGACGCCTCTAGCACTGAGGTGCAGTGTCTTAGACCGCTGTGATACAGCCTGGAATGGAACCAGGGTCTGTAGTGACGCCTCTAGCACTGAGGTGCAG